>NW_017307348.1:577113-585763 GCF_000935625.1 Nanorana parkeri
AGATGCAGAACAGCAGTGAGTAAATAGCCGAATGCCGCTGAGCAGCATTCGGCTCGGCTGTTCTGCTCGGTCTCTCTGTGGGACCGAGAGGAACAGAAAAATAATTTAAAAAGTAGAAAAAAATAGAAAACGATTGTGCGGAGCTAGCAGTGACAGCTAGCTCCGACCAACTGTTTTCTATTGGCTGGGCGGTTCTGCTGCCATCAAATAAAACAAAACCAACAAAATCCCCATAGGAAAGCATAGCTTGATTCCTATTGGCTATTTCACTTTGCAAACTAGCTATGGCACCTGCCCTCTGCTGCGGTCAATCACCAGACGGGGACCTGATGGAGAACTGCAGGTCCCCTCTCTGCTGATTGACAGCAGCGGTGGGCGGGTGCAATAGCTAGTTTGCTTCGGAAACCGAGCAGGGAAAGGTTTACTCTGCTCGATCGAGCAGAGAGCTAGATCCTTCGGCAGCTTTGTGAATAGACCCCTACGTCTTTTTTTTTTAAACACCTTTTTTTTTGTACATTTTTCTTTCGTTTAATGTTATTGTTATCACACAGGGGTCCCTATGTGATAGCATTGGGAGGCACCAGGTTCTCTATATGGAGACATAAAGTCTGACAACCCTGAAGCAAGAAGTGCTGAGAGCACACTGCTATTGAGTGCATTTGTGGTACTGTACTATACGTCCTGAGCTTGAAGTGGTTATACCCAGATCATGGTTGCTGCAACCGTAATCTTGGTGTTATAATTTTTAGCAGGCGGAGGAGCTCAAAACACAAGTGATTTGGCCGGCTGTAGAGCCAACTTATCATGTGTACTGCACTGTATGTGTGCCGCGCACAACCCCCCACTGTGCCATTGTTTTCGGGCTCTCCCGTTCCTCTGGGGTTCTGGGAGCGGATGATTGGTGATCTTGGTATAATGTACAAGTGGGACCCAATTTATTTGGGCTCCCACTTTCATGGGATTGCGGCCGACTTAGTTCATTTTTGTGTGGTAAACATGTTATGGGAGTTAATGGTCTGTTAATTCATGTAATAAAAAATAAAATATGCTATATTCAACAGCAGGTGGAGGACTTCAAAGCCCAAGTGATCTGGCCAATTATAGAGCTACCTTATCATTTGTATTGTACTGTATGTGTGCCACCCCCAATCTCTGTTCTGGTGCACAGAACTGTAAAACTGGAAGAAAAAGTCATCTAGCACAGTGGTTCTCAACCTGTGTAACCTCAGGACCCACATTTGTCCTTGGTCATTAAGTCATGACCCCAGTCGCACTGCAAGGGAACGCAAGGCATTAGGGTGCTGCGCGTACCGGTGCGGGCGTACGAACTCTGGGTGGGAGGTGCGTTTGGGGTACTAGTCAAATGAATGGCAACGCAACACACCTCCCACACCAGAATGCACGGTATTTGTGATTGCGTGGTACAGTGCGTCAATCGCACGGTACTATGCGATTAACGCACTGCACCAGTGTGAATGGGCCCTCAGAAACACTGACATACATACACAACAACAAACACAATCTTACACACTCTAAGACATTCTCACACACTCTTTTTTTTAAGGTCCACCCAGTCTCCCCATCTTACGAGAGCAGTAGTGGATGCTCAGCCTGGGGTCCAGTGTGGGCTCCTGTGCTGTAACAGAGCTCCATCCATTTGTGCATTGCTTGTACAGCTCCCTTGTGCTCCCTGTACAGGTGCCGGGAACCAGAATGTGACGTCACTCTGGTCCAGGCACCTCTATTGGACACATGAGGGAGCTGTAAGCAATGCACATGCACATATGGATGGAGTTCCCTCGAGGCCATACCCCCATCCCACCTCAAGCTGACACTCGGCACCAGGCAGCATATTTTGAATAGCTGCCTGGCGCGAGAACTGACAGTGCTGCGCTTGGGGGAGGATGAGGAGCTTCTCACCTAGAAAAGTGGAAGCCATGCGGTGACCCACTGAACACAAACTGCTCCACCATTCCTATAGTATGGAATACATTTAGGATGAGTACTATGGTGGGGGTGCAGAGGATGCGGGAGTAAAAAATCTCCTCCACTGTCATGGAAGTTGTCTCCTCTTTGTCATCTTAGACTCTTGGGAGTGATTCATATCCCATTTATAATTACTCTTATATAATGAAGATGATTAATGCCATTTTTGTACCTTACTGGTTACTGAATCAGTTACTCTTTCCGAAATTAAGTTGCTATGACAACCAAGTCCATGAAGGACAGATTCAGCTTGTAACATGTTTTTTTAGAACAAGAAAAAGTGCAGAGACTGCCGCTTCGTAACTTGCTATCGCTATGTAAATAGAGAGATATCAAATGATAAGCATCTGACACTCATTTGTATTATCAGCCACCTGAGCAAACAATTCATTCACATTGTATTAATTGAAATAGGCTCTCACTTTTGTTTTGTTTTTTAAATCTTTTTCTTAATCTTTTTTTATTTTGTAACATTCTCCAGTTTACATCATGATTCTATAAACACATTATACATGTAGCACTCACCCCTGAACGAGCCGCTGAGTATGAATTGAGGTTCTCCTACCTGTTTGTTCCAGCCACCGATCCCCTTTGTTCAGCAACAGCACACCGACACTCACAGACTGAATGGACTCAAGACTTAGGGTCTTTTTGTAGATTTATTTGCAAAGGTCAACAGGACTGCTTTCTCCCCTAGCAACCGCTAAGGCCCATAGCAACGGGATCCGGTCAGGGTGACCAATGGTTTCTTTTACAATACTGCGAACAGCCAGGATGGTCCAGTAACTTATAGGAGAAGGGTAGCTATCTCTGGACTCAGGTAAGAACCGTTGGCTTCTTCTAGAACAGATACCTGGAATAGGGTGAGGGATCTCTCTTGTGGGTCCCAGACGGACGCTCTCACCAGCTCCTCTACAGTACCCCTCAACAAGAAGACTCTACCTCCGGCCCAGCTTCCATCAGGTCTTTTCCTCTTCATTATCTGGAATCTCTGTGCCCTCAGCATCTGCAACTGCCAAGGAGTACTCCAGATTAGTAGTAGTATCCTCTTAGAACAAGGCACCCAACACCTGCCACGTGTATGGGGCCAAAGCAAAGTTCCTATGGTGTCCTAGGCCTCTAGGCTCCCAGCACCTGCCATGTGCTGAGGCCCAGGCCCTTTCCATCTGCATCACAGAAACCTCCTAGGGAGAGGCCCCCAGAGGGAAGAGAGAGACCTGCACAGTGTTCCCCAGACCTTTAATTACCTGCCCTCAACCATACCTCTGAGTCATCCTGCTCAGGGATTGGCCAGGGTCAGGTGCATAGTCATAGTCTGAGGATGGATCCTCCCTCACTGTATGCCAAGGCTCCCTTTTCCTCAGCAACAGGAGGAGCAATCAATCCAGCAGACTCAGGGACACCTATGGAATGCAGAGCTCTAAATAATCAGCATCTAGACTGGTTACAGTCCGGACATTTCTAAATTGAATAGCGACATTTTAGAGGGAGCTACATACATAAACATTCATATACCTCATCACCGTAACTTCATCATATCTTATTCAAACACAATGTTCCTCTCCTATATTTATACACATCTCTTTTATCCTCCCTCTCTTAAAAACCACTATCCTCACTTACACTATCTCCCCCCCACCTCCCTAGCCCAAAAGAAGGGAAAAAATAAAATAAAAATACCATACATATAGGGCTCTATTAACTATATATAAGCCTGTATCTCTGATGAACTTGAGAAGTCTCTCCATTGTCTCTACCTCTCCTCAAACTGGGTGAGTCTATTATGTAGGCCTGCTATAAGCTCCTCTATTCGCATTATGTCATTTAGTTTACTAGCCCACTCCCGTATCTGAGGAGCATTGGGTGACCTCCAATGCCGAGGTATTATTCCCCTGGCTGCTTTCAGTATGGGACATACTAACCCCCTTTTTAAACCCTTCATAGGGCCAGGTAGCATTGAAAAAAGTGCTCTCTAATCCCGTCAAACTACTTCCAACCTCTAGAACTGTTCTCCACTATGATTGTAATAACTGACATGACCACCAAATATGCAACATTGCTCCCACTTCTAATCCGCACCTCCAACACAACAAGTACGACACGAAGTAGGTGCTCACTTTATGCATGTAAACCCTGACAGAAACACTTCTATTTACTCGTTTTTAGTCCGATAAAAATACCACTGGAAACATTTTGTAATATCTGTCCAATGAATGCAAAAAATACCTGTCAATCAACAAAAAATCCAGTAAATTCCTAGTCTCCTATATCGAGCTGAAAATGCTGCTCAAATCTCAAACATTGTTATCAGCCATTCATTGTTCTCTGAACTACAGAACACCCCCTACCACAAACATACACCAAATTATGGAAATGAGAAGAAGGGGAAGTGTTCTGTAGTTCTAACCCATTCTGTCCCATACAGAATGGTGTCCTATGCAGAATGGTGAGTGAGCGTTGTTATGCTAGGACAGGAGATGTGATATCTGCAGGATCAATAGGTATAAATAAAGGGGGGGGATGAAAAAAGACATCTATTGCAGCCACCCCACCAGAGCCGTCCCTATAATGAGGGCAGCCTGAGACGGTTGCCTCAGGCAGCATCTCATTCGGTCACATGGAGACATGGAGGGCTGCATAATACCCCCCCCCGCCAGAGCATCCCAAGTTGCTAAAGCTCTTGGCAACCTGTGACATTCTGGCTGGCACCCAGCTCCTGGCAACCAGTGACATTAGTGAGCTGGTCGGGACGCCGGACCCAAAGGTAGCACCCTCCGCCCTGGTAACAAGCATCCACATCCACTGCCACCACCCCCCAAGGTAACAAGCATCCACCACCAGGTATCTCAGGTGGCGAATAGTGTAGGGACCCCACTGCACACCACAGCTAAGGGCTGGTAGGCTTCAATATATTACATTTTTGTTCTTGGTAAATTTTAAATTATATTTCTCATTCTAAAATCATTGTGGACCAACTATCATGGGATAAAAAGGCAGAATCCATCTAAAGCAGTGGTGGGCAAACTGTGGCCCTCCAGCTTTGATGAAACTTGATTTGATACCAATGGAATTAATTTGTTTGTCCTCATAGCTTTGCTAAGTCTAAACAAGGTTGCATAGAGATTGTACAATTAGCGTGTATAGTGTATGGCCAGCTCTACAGAGTCAGCGAATAGTTAGCCCCATATAAAAACAGAAATCGAAAATAGGACATTTCCATTTTGCGCTCTTGAATTATTAGTACGCGGGTGCCATCTGCTGTCAAGACTTTATAATTGTCCAGCTGGCACAAAGTAATGTGACCGATCTAATGTGAGAATAAAACATGACATGTGTATAGCAAATAAAAAACATACCAGTATCCCTAAGAATGAGATGATGTGTGGACCTATATGGGTTGGACTTGATGGACTTATGTCTTTATTCAACCCCAAATACTATGTAACTATGTAACTATGTGCTATGCAGCATTTTACAGTTTAATTTCTGCTTCTGGTAAAATATTTATTACTTTAAAAAATGACAATAGAACGTTGTGGAAAATGTAATCCCCCTATAAGCCAATCAAATTTCACAGTCATTAGCCAGAACAAATAAAAAAAATTGCTGGTTGCTGAAGATTGGAGCATGCACCTTCTTATATCATTGTAGCCGTACAACATCCAGTTCAATGTCATTAAATCTGCACTCTGGAAGAATATTGCTACTTCATTGGTTTATATTATACACCCAGCAGTTGCGACCACATAGTAGTCTCTGTCTTATAAACATCTCCTTTCCCCCCCATCCTGGGCCATTTGGATACCAGACCCCCACCAAGACAGGAGATGTTATGAGGAGAGCCCCTGAAACCTAACAAGTATTATTTTGGCTGTGTCCCCTCGTCCTAACAAGTGGATGGGTCAGATACTCCCCATTTCTGTGTAGAACAGTGCTTAGTGAAACTCCAAGGCTGTAGACTAGGGGTTCCAAACATTTTCTATACCCCACACCCCTAGGAAATGTTTGATTAATGTTTACACCCCATACAAAAATAATAGAAGATGAAGAAGTCTAATTTCTAATTGGACAACATACAATACTGCAAGTGAACAAACTGTACTTAAAGTCACACTAAACTGAGGAGACACACAGGGACAATGGGGAACAGAATTAGCCCCCCTCCAGAAGGAAGGACAGTGTCAGCACCAATTCAGAGATGATTTGAGGATCTACAGCCGAGTGATACACAAATAAGATACATTTTTGTTAATAGTTGGGGTACTTGAATGCATTTTTATGGCTAGTTCACACACAAACAGTGCGTTCCAGCCCGAATTGGTGCTGGAATGCACTGGATCGCATGCTGGCCGGCTCCCTTCGTTCAGGGGCGGGAGGGGACATGGCAGTGCATTGATGTCAATGGCACCGTAGCCGCACCGCCCGCCCACAGTGCGATCGCCCACACCAGAACGCGTGGCACATCAATGCTTGCGTTGCGGTCCAGTGCATTCAGAAAAAATGCTGCATTAACTATTTTTGCAGATTGCACTGGACCGGAATGCAGGCACTAATGTATCATGCGTTCGGGCTGTGGGTAGGGGGCGTGGCTGCTGTGCCATTGAGTTCAATGCACCGTCACAACCCCTCCCGCCCCTGAACGCGGGGTGCCAGGCGGGTTTCATTCCAGTGCGTTCAGAGGCCAAATGCTCTGGAACGCACTCTTTGTGGTATGAACCGGCCCTTAGTGTCAGTTTAAAAAAAAAAAAAAAAATTTATTGGGGTTTTAACGGAGGGACGAAAATTGACGAATCCATCAGTCAAGGCTTTTAACTCATAAAATGCAAATATAATTTGATTATCTTCTGGACAAATAAATGACACTGTGTAGTTGGCCAATCACACTACCAATAAACTCACCTCCATAGTATGAGTGAATGAATAGATTGGGCCAGAATAAAGAGGAACAAACACACACAAAGGAGTTTATGTCTTCCTAACTGCGGGAGACCGGAGTGTGCTGGGGACAAACATTACCTCCTGTCTCCCCTCTTTCTCAGTCCTTCACATTATATCAGGGAAATCAGTGGAAACAAAGGAGGCTTTTGATTGGCTGGACATGGAGGAGATAAGCACGGGATTGGCTGATTTCATTCAAGTGATGAAGTGATGAAGTGAGGCATGTGAACAGAGGTGGCAGGTGAGCTGAAAGGCCCTGAGGAGTGAAATACTTAAAAGGAGAACTATGGGTTTCTATCTTTTCTTTATTATTGCATTCCTTAGGCTAAATAAGTAAATTGTGTAATTTACTCCTATTAGCCAAAATGCACCCTAAGCCTGTAAACCCTTCTTTAAGATGGTGGGCGGGCCTAAGCGCTGCAATGCACCCATTTGTAGTAAATGCTGAAGAGAGAGCCCTCTTTCCCCTCTCTCATCAGCGATCCCCAGTGATTTTAGCATGTCAGTGTCACACAGGGCAGGGAGAGAGAGAGGGAGAGGGGGGAAGGAGCCCTTTCTCTCTCTTCATCATTTATCACATCGGCAAGTCCATATATGGTGAATTATGTCACTGGGGATCCCTGCAGACTGGCAAGCATCCGATCAGCAGGGATCTCCAGTGACATCATTCACCATATATGGACTTGCGCATTTGTAGTAAATGATGAAGAGAGAGAGAGAGAGGGCTCCTTCCCCTCTCTCTCTCTCTCTCCCTGCCCTGTGTGACACTGGCATGCTAAAATCACTGGGGATCGCTGATGAGAGAGGGAAAAGAGGGCTCTCTCTTCAGCATTTACTACAAATGGGCAAGTCCATATATGGTGAATGATGTCACTGGGGAGGGAGGGGATCAATGCACTGCACACTACACATGAAGTAGGCGGGGCAGATGTAGAGGAGGAGGGAGGGGATCAAGGGCTACACAGCAGCGTGTCTGGAAGGCTGGCACAGAGGACGGGGACGTGCAGGTAAGGAGAGAGCTGTGTGCAGTCACAGTGACGAAGATCAGTGGGGAGGATCCCGATAGCATTGTCGGGATCTCTCCTCATTGTGGTGCTAAGCCCCGCCCATAATCTTAAAGACGGGTTTACAGGCTTAGGGTGCATTTTGGCTAATTACACAATTTACTTATTTAGCCTAAGGAATGCAATAATAAAGAAAAGATAGAACCCCATAGTTCTCCTTTAATGATCTCTCCCAATCGTGAATTTATGAACCAATATACAATTATTATTATAGAAGTTGCATTACAGTGATTTTAAAAGCAAAACTCTGACAACCAGTTACTTACTTAAATGTTAATTCTGTTAATAAAATAAACAGCAGGACTAATATCTACCCAACACAACCATCTACTACCACTGCTCAGGGCACACTGGCAGCTGGCGGGGTGATGACTTATTTATTTTTATTTTTTATTTAATCATTATTATTTTCATCACAATTAACAGTTACATTCGTAAGAAAGAAATAATTTGGTTTACAACATTCCATTACAATAAACAAAACACACAAAAAACAGTTACATTCGTAAGAAAGAAATAATTCGGTTTACAACATTCCATTACAATAAACAAAACACACAAAAAAACCTGTCTAGTTCCATTATATAAAGTAATGCTGTCAGAAAGGTGGCCATTGGATTAGGTAGGTTTTTCATATAAGGCCATAATCCCGGCTAGAAACC
>NW_017307349.1:0-3412 GCF_000935625.1 Nanorana parkeri
TCTGAGAAGATACACTATTAGCATAGCGAGGAAGCTGGCTGGGCATTTTGCATCGCTCCCGTTATGCTAATAGCGTATCTTCTCAGAAGCTACACACAGCGCGCGCCAGTTTAAGTAGTAACCAGCACACGCCATATGCAGCTTCTATTAGCGTGGGAGACGGGAGGCCGCACTTTTTGTGGATGCAGGGATCAGTTGAATATAAAAAATAAAATGTTGTCACCTTACTTTGGCCTGGTGGTCAGTGGGGGGCTCCATGGACCCTGGTGGTGGGGGGTGTCTGCTGTGGCCGCAGCTGCAGTGGCTCTCTCCCTCTGCCGCCTGTCTGTCACCTGCACCCGGCCGGCCGGACCGCATCCGATGTGGCTCTGCGATCGGCGGCTGCTAGGTCCTCAAGGGGGTACTCCGAAGGACACAATGAGCTGCCCTTTACCGTGCTTAATTACAGGGCCGCGTCTGCACGGATGCGGCGGGCTGCCGGGTGCAGCGGGGGTCAAGGGGCCGTTCGTGGTGGCATCAGAGAGGCCCAGTCTGCCCCTGCCTGTGTGTGTTGTAAAGTAGTCACCGCTCCAAGCACGCTCCTGTGATAGACTACAATATCAATACAAATTAGATAGACTTTAGTCTATCACTATCACGAGAGCGAGCTTGGAGCGCTGGCTATTTTACACACAGGGCTTGGCGAACAAATTGCCTGGGAGCTAAGTGGCGTAAAAAATTGGGATTTGAACTGTTTGGGATATATTGAGTGAAGGAGGAATGACAATGTCAGCATGAATTCGGAGATGATTTAAGGATCTACAGCTGAGTGATACACAAATAAGATACATTTTTGTTAATAGGTAGTTAAGGTACTTGAATGTATTTTTAAGATTTAACTCCTGAGTTTAGTGTCACTTTAAAGCTGAACTCCAGCCTTCCATTCAGTCTTACAGTTGTACAGGCTCCTCCCCTCTACTTAAATTGCTTACCTAATTTCACTGCACACTGTGAGTTTCTCACAATGTGCATTTGAAGCTTCAGCAAGTCAGACGGAACCCACCTCAATTCCTGGCTGGAGGACACATAGCATCATGCAGCTCATTTCTTCCCGACTTGACTGTCCATATCCGCTCTTTTCATTCATTGGATTTCAGTTCTTTCAAACATGGAGGCTTAGAAACACATGTGGACATTACATAGGGTTGTCTGCATGCAAATGTAGCCTGCTTAGGAGCAGGGGGCAGAGAGGATGTCAAACTATATTGTTTACCTGCTGTAAGGGAATGTCCTCACCACCTGGCTGTACTGGCTTTCTTTGGACTGCATGGATATAAATACAGATCCTTTGGCAGATAAAAGAGCATCCAAATATATATTTTCACTGTATATGGAGCTGTTTGGCTGGACTTCAGTCTGAGCTCTGGTCATCAAGACAGATTTATTTTCTTTTATTAGACTGGACAAAGATTTGGTAATTGGCAACAACCATAACATTCTGGGTGCAAAAACGATGTTTAGCAACTGATAAGAATGGAGCTAGTTAGAAGGTAATCTTCTACAAATAGTTGTTTTCCAGTTATCAAAAAAAGGGCTTAGTTACAGTTCAGGCCAATCGCAGTCTAAAAGATATCTACCACTGAGCCAACCTTAGGAAAGAAGGAATAATTAATGTGAAGTTGCTTAAAATAATAGCAGAATATAAGATTGGTCATTATGGTCCAACCAGGATCAGACAGCCTGATAAAGGGCTACAGAAATTTGCAAGTAGTCCTAGGAGTGATAACGCGTTCCTCCAAGTGTAATCGCATCTGGCCAGTCCTTCCGAGGTAAGAAAGGTGTTGAGCATGCAGGAACTTTCTCTGTCCAAATGTCACCTCACATAAGGAAGAGCAAGAGGTCTCAACTCTACAGACATCAGGCCCATCTGGAGGAACCATCTTCCTGGCTACAGCTAGCCCAAGTCATCAGCTTAATTGTAATCCTATGGCTAAGGTCAGGGCCGGTGCAAGGATTTTTGCCTACACAGGCGAAGGTGCATTTTTGCACCCCGCCTCCCCGTGTGTAACAGTACGGAGAACCGCAAAATATGTTGAGCAGGACCATAAACTAACACTAACCCCACTCCCTTTCCACTAACACTAACTATTCTCTAACACTGACTGCACTCCCTATTCACTAACACTAACTATTCTTTAACACTAACTGGTTAAATAATCCATAGTACAACTACATGTTATGTACTATGGATCATGATTGAACCTATTCATGTTAGCAGCTGAGAATTGTAAATGTATTGCTGGAGTGTGGTGGAGGTGTGTGCTGTATATATGTACTACATATACATTACACACGTCCAGTACACTATAGCAATAGATTTACAGCCAGCCCCGTCCCAGCTTCCCTCACTCACAGTTTCACTCCGATCCCTGTTGCTTCAGGCGGTGCCTCTTGTAGTCATCGCTGGGCAGGATGGCTGCATCGCGTCTCGATGCTCAGCTTGTGGGAGGCGCTCACAATTCTTCCCTGCTAACATGAATGGGTTAAATCATGATGCATAGTACATATACAGTACACATGTCCCGTACACTGCAGTAATAGAGTTACAATTATCCCCTGCTAACATTAATAGGTTAAATGATCTGTAGTACAACTACATATTTTGTACTATTATGTACTATGGATCTTTTAACCTATTCATGTTAGCAGGGGAGAATTGTAAATCTATTGCTGTAGTGTACTGGACGTGTGTAACGTACATGTACTACGTACTACATATAGAGTACACTGCAACAATAGATTTACAATTATCCTCGGTTAACATGAATGGGTTAAATGATCTATAGTACATAACATGTAGTTGTACTACGGATCATTTAACCCATTAATATTAGCAGTGGATAATTGTGAATCTATTGCCGGCAGTGTATTGGGAACGTGTACTGTATATATGTACTACATATAGAGTATACACTGCAGACAATAGATTTACAATTATCCTCTGCTAACATGAATGGGTTCAATGATCCGTAGTGCAACTACATGTTATGTACATATTATGTACTATGGAACATTTAATCCATTCATATTAGCAGAGGATAATTGTACATCTATTGTCTGCAGTGTGTACTCTATATGTAAAACATATAGAGTACACACTGCAGACAATAGATGAACAATTATCAACTGCTAATAATCATTAGTTCAGACCCCACTTGCCCTCACTCACTGCTCGTTGAAGGTGCCTCGCTGGTTGTAGTCCTCAGCGGCGCGCTGTGCTGGAGAGCAGCCGCGAGTCAGCGCTGGTCCGGTGGGAGCAGCTCCAGCTGCCCATTCGCCTGCCAGCTAATTTAGGACGCCACTTGGAGGTCCTCCCACCGGACCAGCACTGACTCGCCGCTGCTCAGCAGCCGGAAGGTAAGAAAAAAAATAG
>NW_017307349.1:6756-80388 GCF_000935625.1 Nanorana parkeri
AGTACATATACAGTACACATGTCCCGTACACTGCAGTAATAGAGTTACAATTATCCCCTGCTAACATTAATAGGTTAAATGATCTGTAGTACAACTACATATTTTGTACTATTATGTACTATGGATCTTTTAACCTATTCATGTTAGCAGGGGAGAATTGTAAATCTATTGCTGTAGTGTACTGGACGTGTGTAACGTACATGTACTACGTACTACATATAGAGTACACTGCAACAATAGATTTACAATTATCCTCGGTTAACATGAATGGGTTAAATGATCTATAGTACATAACATGTAGTTGTACTACGGATCATTTAACCCATTAATATTAGCAGTGGATAATTGTGAATCTATTGCCGGCAGTGTATTGGGAACGTGTACTGTATATATGTACTACATATAGAGTATACACTGCAGACAATAGATGTACAATTATCCTCTGCTAACATGAATGGGTTCAATGATCCGTAGTGCAACTACATGTTATGTACATATTATGTACTATGGAACATTTAATCCATTCATATTAGCAGAGGATAATTGTACATCTATTGTCTGCAGTGTGTACTCTATATGTAAAACATATAGAGTACACACTGCAGACAATAGATGAACAATTATCAACTGCTAATAATCATTAGTTCAGACCCCACTTGCCCTCACTCACTGCTCGTTGAAGGTGCCTCGCTGGTTGTAGTCCTCAGCGGCGCGCTGTGCTGGAGAGCAGCCGCGAGTCAGCGCTGGTCCGGTGGGAGGAGCTCCAGCTGGGGTCCTAATTTAGCTGGCCGGCGACTGCCAGAGGTGCCGCGCGTGTCGGGATCCTCTGGCAGTGGCTGGCCAGCTAAATTAGGACCCCACCTGGAGCTCCTCCAACTGGACTAGCACTGACTCGCCGCTGCTCTCCCGCACCGACCGAAGGTAAGTGGAGAAAAAAAAACACTGCAAGCATCGGGGCATTTTGACAAATACGAGTACTTGTCAAAATGCCCTGTTTTTTCCGCCCTCACCCTTCAGCGCCCTCAGGTGGCCGCTTGCCTTGCCTTGCGGTAGCGCCGGGCCTGGCTAAGGTGAAGATAGTGAATATTTGTACACTCTAAAAAAACTTATCCACTGTATGACCAGCAAAGCCTGATGGTGTCCGTACTGTAGAGGGTCAGTTACTTTATTTCAAAGCCCAACTAAGTTTAAATCAGCTAAATACATTCCAGGTGAATGAAAACAAAAGATGTGCAAGGTCCTACATTTCTGTTTCTTAGGAAAGCAGCCACAACCTGAGCAGAAAAGCCTGTCTGCTTTTCTGCCTTGCAGCTTTAGGGGTCCCTGATTCTGATCCCGGTCAGGACACTCTCTGTGGAGAACTGCAAGGAGTTTTCATGTTCTCCCTGTGCTTGCGTGGGTTTCCTCCAAGTGCTCTGGTTTCCCCCAGCACTCCAAAGACATGCATGAAGGCTAATTGGCTCCTGACTAATAATAATACTACAGAGAAATACCGTTTCCCTCTGTGTAGAAGCAAGGATCTCTTTGTAAGTGTTTGACGGGCTCCTTGCTGAGTCACATCTATTGCTTTGAAATCAGCAAAGCTCAAACTCCTGCTGATTGGATAGCTTTAGGACTGCTTTAGCAGGGGACCTCTACAGACAGACTACTGCTTCTACCAAGGGAACCTCTCTGCAGCTGCTGGCAGGGGAAAGGCTTTCATAAGAAAAGGAACTGTAAGACTTTGCACATCTTTAGTTTTAACTAACCTAGAATGTACTTAGCTGATTAAAACTAAAAGTTCACTTGGGCATCTCAGCACATACAGGACTTCTTGTCTTCCCTCCTGCAGGTGACTGAAGCAGCAGGGGGGCATTAAACGAAACTTGTTGCTTTGCCCTCTAACCGAATTAGTGTATAGCACAGTACATGACTCCACCAACTGTCCTGAATTGAGGAACAATCCTCTAATTTTGGGGATATGCGATGGAATGAAATATATAGAGCACCTTCTGTTTTATGAAGGTTGTACTGTGCCATGCAGTAGGAGGGCTTTTTTTGGTTGCTTTTGTCCCTTCTTTATATACTTTATATAGTTATAGTGTCTTGTTAGGTCCATAGCCCTACTCCATAGCAGTAATGCTTTCAATACAATCCAAACTGTACAGTATGAAGTTTGAAATAAATGCCTAGTAGTATTCTGCTATATTTGCACTATACACAATGCACTGGATGGCATTTGGCTGATGTAAAGCAATAATTTGCAAGGCTCTGCCCTCTGTCCTATTATAAAGAATGACTATCTTATTTTTGGAATACATAATGGAATGAGACATGTAAATACTTTGTTGTAAGAAGAATGTATGTGCTACAGACTAAAACTACTCTATGGTTACTTCATGTTGTACTAGGTGCTATTAGTACAGTATTTATATCTCATGTCCCGCTTGTGCCTCTTATCTGCCCCCTGCTGCACATGTTTTTCACATTAGAGGGATTTTTGGGATGACCTTGTGAGAAGCTGCTTTGAATTTGGGGTTACTAAAAGTGAAAGTACTTTGCCACAGGGTGCACACAAGGTGTAACTGAGAACACCAGATTATTATTTGAGCAGGACTTCACAGATATGACATGCAGAGAAGGTGGTGGAGTAGCCAAACATGTTTTGTGGCTGGCGGTGTCCCAGAATGTTACTGGTGCACTCTGGAGTAATGAAATCTGAAACTCAAATACATGCTAAGAGCATAGCTTAGCTACTCAATGCATTCAGGCCGAAATGTAAAGCAACAGGATACCCTACAGTAGGGGTAAGCAACCTTGGCACTCCAGAAGTTGTGGAACTACAATTCCCATGAGGCATTGCAAGACTCTGGCAGAAGCACAATAGGATTTGTATTTCAGCACAGCTGGAGTGCCAAGGTTGCCTACCCCCTACTGTATAAAACCACCAAGAACAAAGACAGCGGAATAGCGGAATAGTTAGAACTTTCTGCCCTGCAGCACTGGGCTCCAGGTTTCAATCTCACCAAGAGTGCTGACTTAATACAGATTGCTTGTTCTCTTAATGACTACTTGAGTTACCTTCCAATGCCATATTCTTTGGTTTCCGATCAAATCTGGTCTTAGGGTATCCCTGCTTGCTGTGGAAAATGGCAGTGCAATTTACATACACAAAATCATTTGGCATTTTTAACATCTAATTATGCCTAAATAGATGTAGAATCGAGATCCAGATAGATGTATACATGCCATTACAACACACTAGCCCCAACTCAGGCTTTCTGTATCATTTCATCCTGATTGCATCACAAATCCTTGTTTAAGCCCCAAAGAGTGGGAGAGTCTTTTCCCTGGAAATGAGTTGGCTTTTTCTGTTATTCTTAATGAATAAAGATAATAAATAAGTCACAAGTGAGATGGAAGTTTGTACTAGACACTCCGACCACACAGTAGATGCAGAGCAGGTAATTTAAACTCTGCATATTGTCTCTCAAACATAGAGAAGCTGCACATGATCATATAACAAGAGGCTACACTGCTGCCTCCATGTTCATGTTTTGAGCTGTTAATGATTCTACTTTCAGAGGTGACATTTTTCCTGTGTTGAAATGTATGGAATGTTTGAGGCATGGCTTGTGAATCACAGAGCTGACACTCTACCTCAGCTGCCTCTAGGCTCAGATCATCTCCATAAATCTCTTCTAAGTACCCCAGCCGAGAGGCAGCATACACCAGACAGAGGCAAGGTCCTCCACTGACAGGAGAGAGGAGGGGCTGCTATAAATTTTAGCTATCTTTGATGTTTTCTTGTGAAGAAAGATAGCAAAATGTCAAAATGACAAAAAAATAAATACATTAAAGTTTAGCCTGGAGTCAGGAAAGTGTGTTTTATCTCTTTGTTGCTTTTCTTTTCTGCCAGCCTGGGGACCAACAATCGCACCCTGGCGTCGCTTACTCATTTCCCAGGTCTATTTTCTTTTCAATGTACAACCTGACATCATCCCAATAGAATCCCCTGGTAGGCTTAGAAGTCTCCATCCACCCACTCTCTGTGGAGGGGGGTAAAACTTCAAATATTGTTGTCTCTACTAGGTATTTGTTAAGGGCAGGGGAAGGCAATAAATAATAATTTGTTTGGTGAGTGTGGCCCCACCCGCTGGGCTGGATCTTGGAGTGAGACTGTGAGTTTTCAGGACAAGACCTTCGTAGTCCCTGGATGATTTGGTCAGGACAATGCTTGGGGCTGCTGCATTACACAGCACCATGAAACTTCTGCTGGTATTAAACTACATAGACTTCTCTTCTGCGGATGAGGTCAGTTCATATAACAATACCTATTTATTCACATAGCACTTACTTATTCGACTTACCTGTTCTTTAGTGTACATTGTATGCAGAGAAAATAGCAAATCATCAATCATCAGTACCAGAAGAGCTAACATTCTAAAGCTTAAATATAAATCCTAAATCTAAAGTCGGTTGTAGCATGTTTGGGCAGCTTAATACATTTGCCCTATTTATTAACACCCGTCTAAGGTCAGTTTGGGCACACCAGCTAATTGATTAATATGTCATGGCATATGGTAGTTGACTAGAGCAGATAGGGTTCTTCTGGAACACAAAGCCTCAGTGCTATCAACCTAGCCACCATGATTCCAGTGAAGGCGATCACATTTTTTTTTTTTATCTAACCAGATTATCACACCTTTGTGAGATCATTGAACAGTCTGTGCAGTACTGAATAAAAAGTTGACAAGTTGGATTTTGATTTGGTTACCTGTTGTTCTAAAGTGAAAACTTCAAGATAAGCCTCCTAGTGAATTGCGTTCCTCTGTGGATAAGGTCATTAGATAGATCGCTTTCAAACAAAGGATGAATTTCTCTGTATAGGCTCTACTAATATTCACAAGTATTGTTAAATTGTCAATACGCATTACAATCAGATTGTACTACCATATTTAGATTTACCAAAAGCATGTAAGATGAGGGCCTACCTAAACAATCCATTCAATTTTTATTCCATCAGGCAGACCCTTGCACTACATGGTTGTTAATAGATGCAACGGAGATTGTAATGTGTGTAGTCACATTTGTAGATACAAATGCATGTGGTGATTCATTTGGTATACGAGTTACCTTCTGAGAGAAAGTGTAGCAAAAGTGATGAGTCTCTGCGGCATTGTTTGCACCTTAGGTACGGCATGGAACAAAAGTGTGTTTGGTGCACTTAGGGAATCCCCTTTGATGAGAAATGCTGCTGTTTCCTTTTGTATCAGTGATGATTCCCAGTGTCATCAAATAAGTGTTTTCCATATGGCCGGGGCTGACAGTTGAGCTTGCATTATGTGAGAGGCAGTTTGACATCCTGTGCTAATTCCTCTCACTCCATTCTGACCAATACAAGTAATGAGGGTGGCTGTAAAACTAATTACTGGTGAAGTACTGTGAACTACATTCTCAGCCATACCTGCCCACTGTCTGTGGTATTCAGCAGTACCAGGCAATAAACACTTCCCCTGGATATTATTTAAAAAAAGAGATTTGCTCTTCTTAATTTTAAAGATTAATTGGCAACTGAAACATTGGGATTTGTTTGGCCTCATCTGGAAAAACAGTATTAGAACTTCCTAAATCGATTGAACTTGGTGGATATTTGTTTAAATTATTACTCCAGCTAAAAAAAAATTGCTATTTTTGTGTCTATTAGGTTACAACCTGATTCACCTTCACTTTTTTACATTCTGGAGACTGTTATCACCAGGAACGAAAGGAGAAATCTAAAATGGGGACCCTAGTAGAGAGTAAACTACCAATGGGGATACCTGTTCCTGTGCCAACTGTCAACCTTTGGGCTTACCATTACACTCAAATAACTGAATATAACTGAAATAATAAACCTTATATTCTATCCCAAAAAAATAATGGTGTGGCCATAGTGTGATTAAGATGTTAATCACAACAGAAGTCTTGTCAATCTGATTGAAAAAAATCCATGTTGCTTTATGTAAAATATTTATCCTCTCCAGGGTTTACAGACTAACACATCATGGATAGAGTCTGAGGGACATGGGGTGGTCACCGAGCAGACTCTGGACCCCAGTCTTCACAAATACCTCAATGAACTTGACTTGAATACTTTTAAGGAAGAAAACCTTCTGCCAGTGCCAGGCCAAGCGTCCCACCCAATTCCCAGTGGGAAACCTATAAAGAAGGAGGATCAGTACAAAAAACTGAACCCCACAAAAGAGAACACCACAACAGACAAAAAGGAGAAAAGTCCTGCCACAACAGAACATCTGAGCACCGACAAATACACGGGAGAAATAATAGACTTAACTAAAAATGTCACCAAACCCAGCCCTTTGCCAACACCAAGAACTAACATTTCTTCCACAACGGTGGCAACACCTACCACAGTACAAGTGCAGGAGAACAAGACCAACACAACATTACAACCTACCTCATCCAGAGACGTTTACCCAGCAGGTGGGTCAGGAGACATTGAAGGTCTTAAGATCGACAATGAACCGACAAGTAAAAAACCAAAGAAGACACCTGTTCGAGGGTATCCAGGACCTCAAGGCCGTCCAGTGAGTAATTATATCTATGTTGTAGAATAACATATAGTTTGCATAATTTTTTAAGTAGATGGCTTCTTTTTTTTATTTACCTGTTTATCCTTCCTTGCTTTTAGGCATCACTAGCTTAACTTGATATTTACACACACAACTGAATGAGTCTGAGGAGCAACTTCTCTACCTCCATGCCAGCTGTGTTAAAAAGGGGGCTGTATGGTGCTTCAGTTAGAAAAGAAAGTCTGAATACAAACAGCTGCTGAAGTTCTTTCTCTTTCGATAATGTTTTGCTAATCCTGTGTTATTGATATTTTTTTTAAAGTGTTAACATAAAAATACAATAGTAAAAAAAGAAAGGTATTACATTACATAACAATTTGACATCATATACTATAAAAATATATAAAATAGAATTAACCCCAAGTTATTACAGTTACAGATAAGACATACACTAGGTCAGTGGTTCCCAACCTCTTTTTACGTGCATACCCCTTGACAGTCCGTTTGTATACACTGTACCCCGCGGTGGGGGTTGGAAAGGGAGGGGGGCTAATAGTGAAGCATATACAGTAGCAAATGATAGATGTGGCCACATTGCACAAACAGGAGGGGCTCAAATGCCACTGTGTCAGTGGGATAAAGAAGGGAGCTGGGAGGCGTGTGTGGGGGTTCTTTGGGGTATGCCATATTGCGGTGGTGTGTCCAGTGTTATCTTGGGGTCTCTTTGGGGTGTGATCTGTACATTGGATTCTCTGGATCTTGGGATTCTTGCCCCTAAGAGAAGCGAAGGGCACATCACTCAGCTGGGGACTAACTATAGAACTACAGAATGAGTGTTAGAAAATGCAGCTGCAAGATTACTCTGCAGACTTTCTGCACACATTTAGTCCATGCTTCTCCACTGCCACAGCTTTTTTCAGTAATTACAAACAAAATTTCAAGAACTCCTAAATGTGCTGTTAAGTACCCCTGGGGGTACTTGTACCCCAAGTGGGAACTGCTGCACTAGGTGATAATACCTGGAGGGGTAGAAGATACCAGGGCCCAGGAGGTGATGGAGTCAATTTACAGCTGATCCTCCTATTTATCCTCTAGCTGCATGCTTACATTTCAATCTCTTCAGTAATACTCTGGTTTTCCCATTTTTACGAGTCACTGCTAAATACTGAATTATTTAGTGCTAACTGACACCTAGCTGAGTTTATCTTTGAGCCTGAAATAGTTGTCTGAGGACAACTCTGAAGCTGAGAGTCAGAACTGAGAGGCCCAATGAGCTTTGGCAGTTGCTGCCTCATGCTGGTAATATGTGTTTTCTTCCAGCTTCTAAGTGTGCATAACAGTATGAAATAACCAAGCCCTGTAGCTGTAATATTGTTCTTAATTCCAAGGCTCTTTTATTTGATGCCCTTATGGCTTGCATGTCTCACTCTTGTATAGAGATGAGGTTCAGATTTGCTCCTACTTGCAAAGGATCTTGCAGGTTTGAAATTTGCAGTCCTGGCATATTTATGTGCCAATTTGCACAGGCTCATTTTTAAAAAAATAATGTACTGCATGGCCAGTAAAAAGCTTTAAGGAAAGCTGACAAAACTGCATAAGTAGAGTTTAGGGTCACTTAGGAAAACAGTTCTTTAATGTATGTTGTAATATTAAACTCTTAAACTTTTTTTTCAACAATTAATCCAGATTAAACAAGTACACATTGTCCAAAGAAGTTTTTTTATTTTTTGCCCAAGCACTTACAGTCATCATGTCTCCAAACAGTTCACTCCAACTATCTCAGCTCTGCTTCCCTAAACTTCCTCTCCAGTACAAGATCACAAGAGAGCACTACTCCAGGAGCCGTCTATCTACTAGTTGGGAGAAGGGAAGTGGGAAGAGCAGGAGAGTGGCTTGCCTTGCTGTGTGTTTGTGGTATACAGAAACAAATGTTTTTCAGCACACTCACCAGCCAGCCTGCAAAAAAAAAAAAAACTGTCTAATTATTAGGGTTAACATCAGAGGTTTTAGTTGCACAACATTTGCAAAATATGTGGAAGCCACACTGCTTCGTTAAGGCCCCTCTGTGTAGTGTGGTCCCAACCGTAATCTATGAAAGCCTCCATCTTGGAGCATATAAAACAAAGGATGAATTGGGTGCAGGTTTGCCAGGAGGTAGGCCAATTCTTCTTAAAGGCGCAGGGACACAGCAGAAGCCCAGCACATCACAACAGCAACTGAAGCCTGCACCCAAACAATTTGGGAACTAAACTGTTGTATAGCAAGACATGCTAACCTCAGAAGATGGTTCCTTGCTGTACTTGCCACAGGTTCATAAGCACAAGAGGAACACACATTGCAGATATGTCCATGGTGGCAATTAAATCCAGTGCTCCGAGCACCCCAATATAACAGTGCAAACCTGTTAGCTGCTGTGTTGAAATTTTGCAGATAAGCTGCCTGTGTATTTCAGGGTTGCCCAGGTCGGCCTGGACTTCCTGGTCCTAAAGGAAACAAGGTATGTCTACATGAATCTTTTAGATGTAAATTAGTCTTGGAGTAGTTGGAAACACATTTTTGTTTGCTTTTAATGCACAGTATATACCTCTAATAGCTATTTGTTTTAAGGGTGATCCAGGGCTTATGGGACGAACAGGGATGACAGGCAATCCTGGGCCCCGTGGACCTCCTGGGCTGCCTACAGTAATGATTTGGAGCAATTCCCCGGAGGACTGGGCAGCATTCTATGTAGGTTTATTTATCATACAACATGTTGTGTTTTTGTATATATTTTGTTTCTTTCTTTATTATGTTCATGACTAAAAACTAACGTTCTTTAGTTAGGTAAATATAAAATATTGCAGAAGAATATTGAAAATGTAAAAATTTAGCCATCAAGTGTTCTGGGCTCATGTTCACACTCAATAGAAACATTGTTTGTTTTACTTAAAGCATTAGAGACTGTTCATATTGCAAAATGATTGTTGACTTAGCTTAAAGTGACATTAAACTCAGGAATACATTCAAGTATCCTAAATATTAACAAAAATGTATCTTATTTGTGTATCACTCGGCTGATCCTCAAATAATCTCTGTATTGGTGCTGACACTGTCCTTCCTTCTGGAGGGTGGTTACTTTTGTTCCCCATGGACCCTGTGTGTGTTATAAAGTAGAACAGTAGAAAGGCATCATGGCACACTCACAAACCAGCATGTAAAACAACTTGTCTCACCACTAAGGACAATGACAGAGGTTTGGATACACGTCTTCTGCAAAGGATGTGTAAGCCGCACTGCCGCGCCAAGGCACCTCTTATAGTGCGGTCCTAACTCTAAACTATGAGAGTCTCCATCTTGGAGCACATGAGGGCAGTAGATATCAAATTGGGTGCAGGCCTGTCAGGAGGACGCCCCACCTCCTTAAAGGTACAGAAACACACAAGGGATCCCGCACATCCCATTGGCAGCTGAGAAACCCCATGCGTCACTGCACCAAATTGGTAAAGCAAAACAAACGACAAACGCACTAAACAATTTGTTACCAGTTATACAGTAAGGTGCACACGAAATGGGCTTTGAACAGTAGAACAGTAGAATGGCATCATGGCACACTCACAAACCAGCATGTAAAACAACTTGTCTCACCACTAAGGACAATGACAGAGGTTTGGATACACGTCTTCTGCAAAGGATGTGTAAGCCGCACTGCCGCGCCAAGGCACCTCTTATAGTGCGGTCCTAACTCTAAACTATGAGAGTCTCCATCTTGGAGCACATGAGGGCAGAAGATATCAAATTGGGTGCAGGCCTGTCAGGAGGACGCCCCACCTCCTTAAAGGTACAGAAACATAAAGTAGCCACCACTCCAAGCTCACACCTGTGATAGATTACAATCTCAATACAAATAAGAACACTAAACATGCGACTGTACTCAATCACAGAAGCGAGCTTGGAGCAGTGGCTACTTTACACCACACACAAGGACCATGGGGAACAAAAGTAGCCACCCTCCAGAAGGAAGGGTAAAACATTATAATACAAACACAAAAACAAATATTGAAGCTGCCATTGCTTGTCTCCTTCTAAAATTGCAAGTTGCCTGGCTGTGTGTCACTCATGTACAAGCAAGCATGAAGCAAACAAAAGCAGAGAATAGCCAGAATACCGATCTGCATATTTGTAAGAGAAGCCCTGGAAGAATGAATAATAAAAGAGTATAAGAGAGAAAGAGAGTTCCAGAAAAAGGAAGCAGAATAAGAGAAGGCACCTATGAATGATTACTATGTGATTAAAAGGAAGGAAGTGATTTGTAGAGAAAGGGAGCAGCACTAGGGAAGCCCTGGAAGAATGCTTAATAAGTGGATAAAAGAAGGAAGAGAGTGTCAGAGATAAAGAGGAGGACAGCAAGAGAAGGCCTGGTAAAATGGTTAGTAAGTGGGTATGAGAAGGAAGAGAGCTCCTGAGATAAAGAGGAGCACAACAAGAGAAAACATGGAAGAATGATTAGTAAGTAAGCATACGAAGGAAGAGAGTTCCAGCGGTAAAGAGGAGGACAGCAAGAGAAGGCCTGGAAGAATGATTAGTAAGTGGGTATAAGAAGGAAGAGAGTTCCAGAGATAAAGAGGAGCACAACAAAAGAAGGCCTGGAAGAATGATTCATAAGTGGGTATAAGAAGGAAGAGAGTTCCAGAGATAAAGAGGAGCCCAGCAAGAGAAGGCCTAGAAGATTGATTCGTAACTGGGTTTAGGAAGGAAGTGAGTTCCAGAGATAAAGAGGAGGACAACAAGAGAAGACCTGGAAGAATGACTAGTAAGTGGGTATAGGAAGGAAGAGAGTTTCAGAGATAAAAAGGAGCACAAGAGAAGGCCTAGAAGAATGATTAGATGATAGTAAGTGGGCTTAGGAAGGAAGAGAATTCCAGAGATGAAGAGGAGCACAACAAGAGAAGGCCTGGAAGAATGATTAGTAATTGGGTATAAGAAGGAAGAGAATTCCAGAGATAAAGAGAACAGCAAGGCCTGGAGCTCCAGAGAAAGTTATCAGAATAGGAGAAATTGTAGATATGTAACAAGTGGTGACCAATGAGGAAGAAATAAGTAGTCAATGAGCTCACTGAAAGTTCCAGACACTAAAGAAGAGCTAAGTTACATTGTCAGACAGTTTAGGGCTCTATTTGTCCAAGCTTATACTTAGACTTGTATCCTGTGCAGGGCTAACACAGAGAAGCAGAACTGGAGCTGTCTTCTATACAGTACAAGCTGTTTCCTTACCATTGTTTCGCTTCTTTTTTGCAGCAAACATCATTCTATCAGCTGCTGCACGCAGGCTGGCCTGTGAGTGTGCCCTTCGTTATCACAAGTGGCCTGATCTCTTGGTACAATGGAGCCTCTTCTGTCTTCTAGATCTATTTCTATAGGGGAACGTTAATGCACTAGCTACAACTAAATGAAATTACTAGCTTGTGCAAAATGAGCTAAATGCTGAATGTTGGGAGAAGACGGGGGACTTTATCCTACACACAACCAATATCTTGACCATTTTCCCAGGGAAAAATATTGCCAATTGTCAGCGTCACTTCAAGCAAAAGTGGCCATGCTAACAATACCCTGTTGGTGTAGTGAAGCTAGACTTTTCATTGTATGAAGATTTCACTGCATATGTTCATATACATACTGACCTTGTACATTAGACTCTGTTTACCCGGACTTAATGGAGGCTCTCTGCAGAGAAAGTCTGGCTAGAGTGAGAAAATGTCAACATTTCTACCAAGTTTATAGTTCTTCCTGTGACCCCATTGCCCATAATCTCCCTCACTTCCTGTCCCTGCGACAGCTGTACAAGAAATGGGGTGTACAATTGTCATGGAGATCGATATTTCTATGACACTTAGTTGTATTTACATATGTGTTATGTATGTATATAATATAGCTTTAAAAACATGTTACACCCATTTTTACACAATATCTATTTATATCCAGCACCTCTACATTACAAAAAGCTATTATGATCACAGTATAAGAGCAAGTGGCCTTATTTAATAACGTAATTTAAGGATTTGCATAACAGGTTATTTGTTCTTACAGTAATCAGGGATATTCATAACATTACCAATCCCTGTGTGGCAGTGCAATGCCATACTTTCTGCATACTTTCTGTGTGCTATTAAACAACAATATTGTATGATAGCTTTCAGCGGATACACCAACCCTCACTTGAATTAATTGATCAGTCTTGTTAATAAGAAGTTCATCATGAAGTCCCATAGTTAGATTTATTCATATTTTATAGCTCAAGGAAATGGAATGGGTAATTTGAGGAAGATTATTTTTTTAAATATATATATATATATTTTAGGCACAGTTTTCCCATTATGTAGCATGTCCCCAACATCTGTATAATAGATTCAATAGTTTTTAGAATATAGTATCATTTGTATGCAGAAAAATGGAACTCTGTTGGCTGTTTATGTACATTGCACAAAGGTATAGTATTTTTCTGAACGTAGCCTATCTGTTTTACGGGTTTACTTTTTAAAATATCTGTTTGTTCTACTTTATAGAGAAGTCGAGGACCACCAGGTCTGCCTGGTATACATGGAAGACCTGGAACACCGGTGAGAAAATGGCTGAGATTGTCCCTCTTAAAAAAGGCTTCTTAAAATTAGAAGCATTGATGTTTTAGTAAGAATGTGGACGCTACTTTTTATAAGAATGAGAAAGCAGCATGGTAGCTATGTGGTCAACACGCATTCCCTGAGGACCTGGGTTCTCTTCAGCGTGTTCTGTACTCAGATTCTCCAAGTACTGTGAAAACAATAATAATTGGAGCTGTATAATATTAATAGTTAGTGACTGTGGTGGGACATTAGTGTGTAGGCTTCTCTGGTACAGAGACTGGTATGAATGCCTCAATGTTCTCTGTACAAAACTGTGAAATAAGAAAGAACTATATACTGTAAAAGTATTATAAAAATTTGTATGTGACATTAGAGACATTTGTGACATTAGAGTGTTAGCTCCTCTGATAGAGAAACTGATATGAATGTTTCATTGTTCTCTGTACAAAACAGCAGAATATGTCAGAAGTATATAAATGCATAATAGTTACGGATGCACCGATACTGATACTAGTATTGGTATCGGTGCCGATACCGAGTATTTGGGTGAGTACCCATACTCGCCCAAATGCTCCAATACTTACCTCCAATTCCGGAACTTCTGGTGAGAAGAAGATCTCTTTTTGACAGTTAGTGCCGAGGGAGCATGGAGCCGGCTTCCTTTCCAATCAGGAAGCTGGGCTGTGGGTTATGAACCGCCTCCCGGCTTCCTGATTGGCTAGGAAGTCGGCTTCACTAGTTGCTAGGAAGCCTGGCTTCCTAACCAATCAGGAAGCCGGGCGGCACGTAATGAGGCTGCCTAGGAACAAGTGAAGCCGGCTTCCTAGCCAATCAGGAAGCCGGGAGGCAGGTCATGACGTGCCGCCCAGCTTCCTGATTGGTTAGGAAGCCGGCTTCACTTGTTGCTAGGTGGCCTGGCTAGTATAGTATAGCTATATAAATGGATAATAATAATAGTGTGTGACTGTGGTGGGACATTAGAGTGTAAGCTCCTGTGGTGGGGAAAATGATGTGAATGCTTTAGTGTTCTCTGTACAACACTGTGGAATATGTCAGAGCTATAGAAATGTATATTTATTTACTAAGGGGTCTATTCACAAAGCTGCCGAGGGCAGCCGAGTGAATGACCGATCAGAAGTGAAGTGAGCCGAACACTGTTCGGCCATTCACTTCAGGCTGGTACGGCTGATTTCAGCCGTACATTGGCTGAAATCAGCCGTACATCGGCTTGCTTCGTGTGGCTTCGGATCAGCCGAAGATGCTCAGCATATCACAGAAATCACTGCGCTGGGAATGCGTGCCTAACTACCTGATTGGACCAGCCGCAACAATGTGTATAGGTGAACAAATGTAAAGCAAATATGTTGCGCTCATATTGCGCTAGCGGTGTAGTAAAACAACACAGAAAACTAAAATTTAAATCGTGATATTAATTCAAGCTGTGAACAAACTTTGAAAAGGAAGGAGGGGCTCTGTGGTGGCCCTCCAATACTCAAAAAAAAACAAAAACGTGCAAATAAATCAAAACTCTAAAATAATAACAGCAAAGAAACTGACATTTCAAGGGGCATGTAATCAATTTTTTCACACGGATTGTTGTAATTTTCACACAGATTTGTTTATTAACACTTTAGTGTGCAGTTGGTTCACATAGACCAAACCGAACATGCTCAGCATGTTCGGCTGACCCGAAGTGCAGAAGGAGTTCGACTCAAGGTACCTGCCCTCAAGGAGCTTACAATCTGGGGTCCCTATCTCACATAATAATAGTATATGACTGTGGTGGGATATTAGAGTGTAAGCTCCTCTGGTGCAGAGTCTGTTATCATTGAAGGGCTGTGGACCATGTTGGAAAATTTGTCACTAAATAAATATACATGTAGTTTGACGATCGGGTTATTTTCTAACCTTCTGTCGCCATCTAGTGTCTGTGTACAGCATTACTTCCTAGCCAGAAAAAATGACTAAACTACAATGTATCTCACAAGGTTTTTATCTTCCTTTACAGGGAATCACTGGAACTCCAGGGTGGCCGGGTATAAAAGGACAGTGCGGTCCTATGGTAAGAACTGTCCTTCCGAAATTGAGTTAAAGGTCAAGCGGTACAAATTAAAGCACTTAAAACACTTTGACCAAAATCTAATTTTTTTCAAACTCTCACTTCTGATGGAGCAGAGTATGGTTAAAGCGTCTGTCAAGTTTTTTTAGTTGGAGAGATTTCACTTAATTTCACTTCAGTCACTAAAACAGCAAGTAAAGGGAAATCCTCCCAGCAGGTATACAAACTGCAACAAAAGCCTGCCTGAGATCCTAACCCATATATGTTCTATCAATATCTATCACATAAAAAAAATAAAAAAAACTCTTTTGGCTAGAGTTCCAATTTAAAAAACAAGCAGTACAAGTAGTGATGCTTTAGCTTGTGAAAACACCCTTCATGCCCAGACACTTAGCATATATCGCTTTTGGCTTTAACCCCAAATATTATAAAGGCATGGCTCTTTGTAAATCAGCCGCTGCTCCAGTCCAGATTTTTGTAGTCATAATAAAGAATAGCTTGTTGATTCAAAACTAGTAGCTTCTGAAATCAGTAAATGCAAACATTTAAGACTTTCAAGTATTTTTTCTTTGAATAGGAGTGTCACACATATGTAGTCCAGAGCCTAATACCCACAACAGTGTTGTGTCTGTTCCGTACTGCAATGCTTTACTATTGTATTGTGCACAATTTAAAATTCTCTGTGTGAATTATTGATTCATTTTATTCTTACTTGGCTGTATCTGAAAAGTGATCACTTGGTAAAAAACATCTAAGGCACATGTTCGGGAGTGTCACATGACACATATGAACAACACTAAGTAGAAATTGTGGTAGAAATGAAAAATGTTCATTCTGTGGGTGTCCAACATTACACGGCGTGTGGTCCTTGGTGTATCTCTCATTCACTCTGTACGATCAGGCCTCTGTCTCTCAGTGTCTCTACTGCAATGATTGCTAGATATATCTTTTTTGCAGGGGCTTCCAGGAACACCAGGAGTTCAAGGAATATCTGGAATTCCTGGGCAGGATGGCAATCCCGGATTAGATGGTAAAGTGGGATCACCCGGAATACCAGGAGCTAAGGTATGCAAGGACAGAGAGGCTTCAGAAGCTGGGCAAGGAATTGAGGGAAGAGGTATTACACAGGCAGAGACTAAGTACTGGAAGTATGGTTGGCAATTGTCGCTAAAGGCAGTAAAGTAAAAAATATCTTTCTGTTGGCATATGAGCACCATAACTATCACATATGACAATGTGACGTGCACTGACCCAAACTTAGGTGTTATAAAGCTAAAGGCACATCAGTTTTATTTTCCAAATGGCACATATTGTAATGAAAAAAACCATCAAAAAAGCATCACCACCTGTCAACATTCTGCAATACAAATACCTGTACTTGTTTGCCTTTCTTGGGGAAGAATCATACAAATTCCAATGCCATGGCCCATTGGGTGTACAAATAGTCATAGTCGGCTTAAAGTCCAGTTGGAGTCACAGAAATAGACATGAAGACCAATAGATATTGTGTCTTTTTTCACAGTCTGGCTTACACTTTCCTGCCATAGCAGTTGCACAGTGCGTCTTAATATGACTGCTCTGTCCAATAGCCACCAAGGTTTGTTTGCGCTTGCCTTGTGCTCTCCATAACAGACCTGGTCAGACACACGCCCTGTATTCCATCACACTATAGGATGCATGTGATGAGTGGTGTGACCAGAACTCATCTATGCCAACATAGATCACTGGAGTGGGAGGGTAGGAAATGCATTTCCACTGACAGAACCAGGCATTTTTAGGCATTTCTAAGTAGTAATCAATTAAAAATCATAACATTTGGCAGTATAGGAGTATAAAAAGAAGAAAAGGTGTGAGACTTCAGTATTGTTTTAAAGAGAAAGATGGATCTGATTTTTCTCTAGGGAATTTGATGCATCCAAAAATATCACCTCCTGATAACTTACAAAACTGGTTCGCAGTGTCCAAAATTTATGCCAAAAGACAAAAGTGCTTCCTGACATTTGTGAACATTTTTTATTGGTACACTAGTTGAAATGCTCTCTCTGCTGTATGGAAAAATTGTGATTATTGGGACGAAATGGGCCCATTGTTAGTGTCAACTATGCTTCTTATTAAAATATACAAGTGCAATAATTCAGACAAGCCTCCGTCTTCACATCTATAGGTAGTGGATCATTAGTGGACACCCTCAACCCATTACTCTTGTGGAATTAATCAGTTGGTTGGTTTGTTTTTTTAAGTGAAGCCAGTATGGGCATTGATGTACTAACCTTCTATATTAAAAAGTAATTGTACAGTTGTTTTGTGATTAGCTCTATATCCAATGTGTGTCTTTTTTTCAGGGGCCACAAGGCTTCAAAGGTGATCAAGGTCCCCTCGGTGAAAAAGGAGATGAAGTGAGTTCTCAGCTATGTTTCTAAATTTGTTGGCTTTGTACTCACCATTCTCATGTTCAGTCCTGGATAGTTTTACTAAACTTCACACTTTGAGATAACAAGGTGAGACTCTTTGCTGATTGGCTGAGAAGCCAGTATCCCAACCAATCAGCATGGAGCTGGCCAAACAGCATGGAGTCGGCTTCCCGCGCACTCAAGAAGCCTGGTGGTGGGTAATGACCCCGCCCAGGTTGCTGATTGCTTGGGAATCCAGCTCCATGCTACCGTAGCAGAAGTGCCGGTATTGGTGAGTACCGAAATATAAATATCGGTACTCGTACTCGATCATTAAAAAACAGTATCGGTGCATCCCTAGTATAAATGAATCCTCCCACCTTGTGACCCACCACTTTATGATTAAGCTTACTGCTGAGTGAAAAATTCAGGTGAAACTCGAATAATAAGAATATCGTGCAAAGTTCATTTATTTCACTAATGCAACTTAAAAGGTGAAACTAATATATGAGATAGACTCATTACATGCAAAGCAAGATAATTCAAGCCGTGATTTGTCATAATTGTGATGATTATGGCTTACAGCTCATGAAAACCCCAAGAACCCCAAATCCACAACCTCAAAAAAGTAGATTATTACATGCAATCAATAAAACAAGATTTGTACATAGAACAATATCGGACCTCTGAAAAGTACAAGCATGCATATGTACTCAGTACTTGGTTTGGGCTCCTTTTGCAGCACTTACTGCAATTACTTTTGCACGATATTCTAATTATTCGAGTTTCACCTGTATTAGAGGGTGGAGGTTGAGGCAATTTTACTATTTGCACCAGACTGATTAGTGAACATCCATATTAGCTTTTATCTTGAAGTGTGGCTTCCGTAATCTTTACAATGATTGCATATTGAGTGACGGACTGCTTAGAGACAGTACCTATACCTGGGTGTTTACAGACACGAATCTGCAGTGGTGTCCTTGATCATTTCATTCCTTAAAACGTTACAGGATTTCACCTCTCTCTATCATTTGCATTATACTTCTATCTGCTAGTTAACAGGTTATTAACCTTGTTTTGACTTATACATATTATCATATTACTACCAAATGCATGTGCATTCTGTAATGTACTGTATATTCGATTGGGGCTGAATTCTTTCCATATTAGGGTCTTTGATGAGAGACTTTGGGTTTTGATGGCACCAGTATGACATCAGTTTGAGAAGCTTGTAAGATCATTGAGAATTCATTAGCAGGGGTAATTGGCCTGCAGTTGACCTCCTTCTGTCCTGCACTTAAGCTGCTTAAAATTTGCTTTGCGTTCTTCTAGACCTGTAAGATATGCAAAACTTGTATGACATTTAAAAAAAGCCTGTTGACACGGGCCCTTATTATTCTTGGAGTCTCATGTATTATAACTATTCAAATTATGTTATTCCTTTGAATCATATATAAAATCTGCAAACAGCAATAATCTAGCATTTGGTGTGCTAACTCATTCGATATAAATATACAGTCTGGGTTTTGTTAGGATACATTTTCAATTTAAATTAGGCACCCTTTATGTACTCTGAAGCTAAGCCTTATGATGTGTAAGTTTGTATGCTTATGAAGAGGTGTGAAATTCTGATCTCACTAACACACACATAAATATCACATGGTTGTAGAATTGGTATTTTCCCTCATGACATGGAGCTCTAGCTTCAATGGCTGCATACTTGTTCCATGTCAGTGACTCAGAAAGGGTTGAAGCTATTGGATTAGCATGGCAGCCAACTAGCATTTTCAGAAGACAAGGTCACCAATGGCAGCCTTTGTACTCCTCTGATCATATGTTTGCTTTAAAGTGGCCCTGTCACCTCTTTATAAAAATAGATGGGCATGCTGCCTGCAAATTAAGTATTTTAATAGTTACCAGTCCAATTGCCTGCACTGTCATTCTGCTCTGTATTCCTGAGGTACCACTGCCTGAAGATTCTTCAGCTTCAGCCTCCCACTGCACACTGTGGTGCATTCTGCCCACCCAGGTGTCACTACTATGATCTGTAGTGACGTAGGGATGGTAGGAGAAGCTACAGGGAGCCCATCGAAGGACCAGGCATCTGACACTCTCAGAAATGGGGGATACAGAAGACACTTCAGGTAGTGGAATCTTAGGATTGCAGAGCAGAATGACATCACAACAGTGGACCAGGTAAGTATTAAAAGTATTTTATGGCAGGGAGCATGTTCTTTTATTTTATATGAAGGTGACAGTGTATTTATAGCAGATTACATTGTGAACGCAATGGTTATGAGGACTTTTACTCAATACTCTAGTTTTGTGCATTTGTTGTAGGGCTTCCATGGAGCTCCTGGGTTTTGCGGTGAAAAAGGTTACGAAGGAATAAAGGTAAAAATTATCAGTTTAAATGCTTATATAAAATCTAAACACAGTACACTTGTCACTTAAAACCGAGGTGTAATTGTTTGGGTGGGTTGCACTTTTTAATTTATAGATTCTATAGAAGTGTGAAAAAGTAATTTAATGTATGACCAACCTTTACAGAAGCACATTGGTGGTGTGTTGTGGCTTTACATATATTTGCAAGTGCATATAGCACAGACCTCTGTTTTAATCTCAGAGCTAAAAATTGTTTCCATCGAGGTTCTCTGTGCTGGCTTGTTGCATTAAGTGGTGGGATTTTTTGTATTTTGGTATCAGAAGTAATTCTAATTCAGTTTCAGTTCAGTAATTCAACTTGTTTCTGGTTGTAGGGAGAGAAGGGAGAGCCAGGTCCTCCAGGACATGCAGGGTTGCAGGTAATATTTATCAAAACTTTTAACATCAGACTTTATAATTTATGCTCCAATATGTGATTTTTTTCAGCATTGGCAGCTGACAAAAGTATTTGTCACTTAAAATGGGCTTGGTTAGACCCATGAAGTGTAGTTCTTTCCTAACATGATAAATGGACATTTTGTGAACATGGTTCACATATAGGGCATAATACAGGGCTAGACAAATCCCTTGATCCAGGGAGCCAATTCTCCTTAAAATTTACAGCTGTGTCCAACTTTGGGGTTTTTCTCTAGTTGTGGTCAATGGAGCTGGCTCCAAAATAAAATCCTGCTAGCTCCTGGATTGTACAGACTGGCTCCTAATATCTATATTAATTTGGCCATCCTTGTCATGCATCATAGTCACTAATTCGATTTCAATAATCAGATTCTAAGTTGGAATCTGATTTATGGTCTGTTGTCAACACAGTTTTTCATTTTAATAATTTTTTTAAAGAAAGTTTATAATTTATCAATGACAATACAAGTCAAGCCTGGGATTCTATCTGAACTAACAAAGTGCTTGAGATCTAATCGCTGTGTTCTGTTCCTGCAGTGACACAATTGTCCCATATACACAGCAGATCTGAAGAAAAATACATCAATGTGTATTCTGTAGCTTTGGTTGCAAACTCTTTTACAAAGGACACATTGAATATTAGTTACAGCATTCCTTTAATTTAATCCTAATTCATTTTATTTTTATGTTTTTAGGGCTTGATGGGACTAAAAGGGACCCATGGATTTCAAGGGATTCCAGGACCATTTGTAAGCCAGCGAAAAGATTAGATGAAAGTATTTGGAGCAATTACTTAAAGTGCTTTCATCAATTAACTATTTTGTGCATTACCATGGCTTAGAGAAATGGTTCCCTCATGCAGTGTTACTTTAAATCTGCAGGGTGAAGCGGGTGTTCCGGGGCCACAGGGCCCCCCTGGTCCGGAGGTAAGTACACTTTACATGACTATTAATTTTATATTTTCTCAAACACCTTATTTCATTTCTGATCCACGGCATCTTTGGAGCTACTGGAGTGGAAACTTGGTCAAAAATGAAGATAATATCTCGTTAGAAAGAAATCACTTTTGTCACTACATCACAGTTTTTTCAAAACAATAAACCTTTCATCTTTCTTAGCCTCGGTCGTCATAAGAAGTGTTAGCCACATTTTTAAAGTTTGTTAAATAAACAACATTTATTATATATTAACAACGCTTCTAAAATCATTTGCCTTGTTTTATTTGAATGGCTTTGGTCCCAACAACATCTAAATATATTGCAACATGTTGCAAAGAGTCCATTAGACTTTTATATTTACAAAAGAAGACAGGACCCTTTCTATTTAAAAATTAGACTATTTCTGATAAATAATGCAATTTGCTTACAATTTGTCCAAGTATCAGACAATAATGAAAGGCTTTCTGTTTTACTGATGGTTTGTGAATTACAGAGGCATCAAACAGGAGTAACAACCTTTTCCCCATTTCAGTGATATCTTTGTGGGAGACTGCTGATAATATATTAGAATATTGACTTTGATATCACATTGTCAGCTTTGGCTTGGTTAAAGGATATCTACTGCCAAAATCTTTTTATCTAGCTTTAGATAGAAAGGAAAAAGGATAAAACCTCTCTCTGGTTATTATTTTTTGTATGTCTCCCATTAAGGATATTTCCTCCTCCCCTTCATCCCCAGAAAATATCAGGAAGTGAGCTGAAATTTCTCTAATATGAGGACAAATCCCATCTTTGACAGTTGTGACTGAATGTCCTCTCTGTAAGATTTCTTCACACGTCCTGTTTCAATGACACCTGTAAAATTTAGTTGAAAGATGCTTTTACTTTGTTATAATATTGCATTTCTACTTCTGTAGTCCTTATGAAAGGGGTGTAGATTGCTGAAAAGCATTCCTTGAAAAATTCCACCACTAGCTTATACCTGAGGTTTTGCCATGTGGTGATTGTTCAAGTTTTTGCCCTCAACCAGTTGAGTGACAATTGTCACCAGTTCAGGAATTTAGACCAAATTTCTCAATGGTGACATAAAACCTGATGTTCTAACCCTTTACCACTCTATACAAAACTAGAAAAAAGATTCAGTTTAGTTACACATTACATTTTGCTTTTCAAGTTGTTGTGTGCAGCTTCTACTGAGTCTAGTGACATTCTCAAAATAATATGCAACTTTATTCAGTGGTGACTGCACGCTGACAATAAGAGAAAAGCTTAATGCAAGCAATAAGTTCAGTAAATGCCTGAAAACACCCTGGAACGCACTGAAAGCCCATTTTAGGCTACAAAAAAACCCCATAAAACAGACCGGAACGTGTCAAAAACGCAGCAAAAACTTGTTAAAACGCACTGCATATGCAGAAACTCATGCAGATCTGGTCTGGATTTGTTGTGAACAAGCCCTAAAGGTACCCACAAGTGGTCTCTCTGGAGTCTCTCTCAGCTGCCCTGATTCAGAAAATTATTGCACTGATCGTCTTCCTTCCAGACTATGGTACAGACCATCTTCCCCTTTTAAATCACATCCACACTTCAAGCTGGCACATTCTTTCTTCATTCTGTGCTATCCCACAGAGATACATTGTAGCAGCCATGCTGGGGAGATCCAAAGTCCATTCAGCTACATTGCAGGCAAGTTGTTAAGAACAGAGTGTCCACTAGTAGCAGGAAACAGTCTGTGTAAAATAGTAAACAATTGGTGCCACATAACAAATGAAAATGTCAGTAAAATAGTTCTGCAATACATGTACTGTACACAACAGGAAACATAGCATATTTTCTCAAAGTGGTTATATATATTTATAAAACTTTTGATCTACCAAACAAAGAGCATTTCCATTTAAATCTATTTGGAAAACGCACTGATCAGTGTGAAAAAAAGTAGCTCAGGGAGCATTTTGGGCGGCAGGCGGTTCAGATCGTGCAGAGCCACGCGCTTGCATTAACGGTTACCATTGGAATGTATGGGATTGTTCATGTTGGCGGTTCATGGCGGACACATCTGCACGACCGAACTGCCCTGGTGTGAACAGGGCCTAAAGCAGAATGCTGATTGAACGCTTTGGGTTCTCACTCTGTCCATTGTGAACAGTTACTCTTTCTTACCTTTGTCTCTCCTCTACACCCAGGGGGAACAGGGCGAGCCAGGATTTCCAGGAGCCCAAGGGGTGAATGGGTCCCAGGTAAGACCTCCGCTGAAGGAGAATGGTAATGTGTAGACAGCTAGAAGTTCCACTCATATATGGAGATATTATTGGGCTTATTGAAAAAGGCAAAACAGTGTGTGCAAAATATGGTTATTCATCCCAGTCAGGTTCTAATCTCCATTCTCTAACCTGCCCAGAGCAAAATAAAATATAATTCATACACCTAGAGTCTGAACACCTACTGTAATCTAATGAGACGTTACATGCTAGATTTTTAGTTTATATTATGGAGCCAGAAAAAGGTGGGCGATAACATTCAAAACTCTGAGGTGGGATGACAAGAACTATGGCAGGAAGATCTCATCACTGGATTTCCCAGTCATATAAATAGCCAGAAAAGACAGGATTTAAAAAAGAATTGATACAGTGGTGTTTCTGAAACGTTTAAATCTTCATGGCTGTATGTACAGATTATAGGGGTTATAAAGAAGGGTTATAAAGGAGAGGTTATAAAGAAAAATTATGTGGTACCTGTTTTGGTTGCCTTCTTTAGGTTTATATCTTTCAGTTACATTAATTAGCTTTATTTCACCAATGTATATTTATTTTTCAGCAGTAACTAAACTTTCCCTTTGCCTGTTTGTAGGGGGATCAAGGCCCAACTGGCGTGATTGGCCATCGTGGCCCACGGGTATGTAATTGACTCTCTTTTTTGGATTAATTTTGGGTTGTTTTTTTTCTTGTCTTTTTCTCTAAGACTGGGCTAAATGTCATGACTGAGTGATAACTACCCAAAGCAACACTAATTAAGACTTTCAATATTTTTGCATAGGGTCCACCAGGAATAGAAGGAATTTGTGGCCCTCCCGGGCCTAGAGGACCTCAGGTAATTGTGTCCTACCAACATGGCTACTCACAGTCAGACACTCTGCTGATTCCTAAAAAATATCTTCAGTTTATATTCTGCTCATGCTAGTCTTCTTGAGGCCCATGTTACCTGACAACTAAACTATGGTGCCAGCAAGAATGTAGCTTCTATTAGGGAAAGGGGAAGCTGTACCTCTGTGAGTCTACCGCTGGTGAGGTTTCACCAACAGCAAAATCGCCCGGGTGACTTAGGCCTTACACCAAGCAGAGAAGTCATTGTCTTGCTCTTCTTCACTTGTTAGTTGTTCTGTAGTTTAATGCAGGTTTATTAAATAATGTTTCTTCTCTTCTGCTGTGATTGGTTGTAGGGCATGATGGGAGCTGATGGCCCTCCTGGTTCAAAAGGAGACACGGTACGTAAAGTAAAATTCCACCTTCTAGATGCTTTTGAATCCTTCACAGATTTTTTTAGCTATAAATCTTATTTAGAGTTAACATCAGACTTTTATCATGTGAATTCCTAATATGACTGTATTGGTGGGACTCAATGACAAGAGAGGGTTCCCTGCATGTGCTGCAGTGGCGGAACTACCGCCGGTGCAGACGGTGTGGGCGCACCAGGGCCTCAGGCTCTGGGGGGGCCCAGCAAGTTGCCAGCCGCCGAATCGTTATCCGGCGCGCGGTGGGCCCCTGGTCTCTCCGCCGGGAGTGTCGGATCATCCGTTCATCCGACACTCCCTGCCAGTGTTGTAGCGAGGGGGGGCCGGGGGGGACCGCTGACCTGCGGCATCAGACGCGGCTCTGTATTCGGCCGCTCCTCTAGTGGTTCCTCTGCAGGCCCCTGCGGTCTGTCCTCTACAATGCCTGTTTAGAAGGCTGCGTCTGCCTGATCCAGCTAGTATGCGATTCGGGCTGGCTGGATCAGGCAGAAGCGGCCCTCTAAACAGGCACTGTAGAGGACAGACCGCAGGGGCCTGCAGAGGACCCACTAGAGGTCACCTGATTACAGAGCCGCGTCTGATGCGTGCGGGCGGGCTGAGATGGCAGATGGAGAGGGACAGAAAAAAAGAGTACAGGAGGGGGACCCGGGTGCAGATGGCAGAGGTATGGAGCAGCTGCGGCCACAACAGACCCCCACAACCAGGAAGCCCCCACGGACCGCCAGGCTAAGGTAAGGTGACATTTTTAACATATCAAAACATCCCCATGATCCGATCCACCGACAAGCACAGTGTTCCTCCTCTCACGCTGCCAGAATATGCATACAGAGCGTGTCGGTTACTATTTAAACTGGCGCAATGTATGCAGCTTCTGAGAAGATACGCTATTAGCGTAGCGGGAGCTATGCAAAATGCTCAGCCACCTTCCCCGCTATGCTAATAGCGTATCTTCTCAGAAGCTGCACACAGCGCGCGCCGGTTTAAATAGTTGCCGACACGCTCTGTATGCATAGTCTGACAGCGTGAGAGACGGGAGTCTGCGCTATTTGGTCTTTCCAGGGATCAGGTGAGTATTAAAGGGTTATTAAACCCTCCGGCTTTTTTGCATATATATAAGGCTAGCAAGCAGTAGATATATGCAAAACTTTTTTTTTTTTAAACAAAACGCTTTAACAGCGGTTTAAACTTACCCGTCTTCGCCGCGCGGTCCTGTTTGAAAACCCGAAACTGCTCGGGCGGGAGGCGAGGAGAGACGCAAGGGAAGTATATGGACGCATGCACCTGCATGCAGACACTGTGGGACAGGAAGTGCCAGCAATGACAGAGGAGTCAGCGCTGGATCAGACACCCGCCGCACCGCTGGAGGGACAGATAAAAACATCAGGAAAGAAGATCGGATTAAGAGACATCAGTTAAGGTAAGTGCTAACATTAACATTGGGTGGAGGGATAACATTTTCTTACTTTAATGTCACTTTAACCACTTCCAGGCCGCAGTACGTCTATAGACGGTGGCCCGCAGAAGTGGTTAAAACAAGAACACGGCTGCTTCGGCAGCCGTGCTCTTGGTACCGATTTTAACAGCAGGCGATTGCTGTATGACTTACAAGCAATCACCTGCTCAGGACTACAAATCTCAGTAGTACTTTATACAGAAATGCTATTGTTATATAAAGTATTGTTGGGATGTGTAGTCCTCTATAGCCTGTGCCATTCTGCATTGCTGTAAATATTAGGGCTGCACCATATATTGGCCGCCAAAACATATTGGCCGAAAACTGCAATTTTTCTGCTGATACAGCGGTGCATCCATGCTTTCTTTTCTCCCCACTGGGCGCTGCTCTGTGTCCCAGCGGGGAGGAGAGAAAGTGACAGCTGGCCAAGCGCTGCGGAAGGAAAGCGCTGTGTTTGTGGCTTTTTTGGGGGGGCCCAAAAAAAAAATCTTGCACCAGGGCCCTTTGTTCCTTAGGTCCGCCACTGATGTGCTGCTTCTATTCTATAGCTGTTGTATGGTGTACTTTGCAGGTAACAGTCAAGTAAGGGGATTTCAGCAGCTGTTTGTTTCAGTGTTTTAGCATGTGAGAAATGTAATTTTACCAGTAGTACTCAATAATTATATACCTGATTTATCTGCTGTGTGCACTTGGAACCTCTTAGATTGTTATCTAGGACTCAAGGAAAATCACGCATGTTTTTAATGTGACTTGACTGATTTGCTCAATAATACACTACTTTGATCATCACTACAGGGTGAAGCCGGTCCCATAGGTATCCGAGGGGAAAGAGGCCCAGAAGGTCCTATGGTAAGTTGTAAACTCATTTTGAATAAAAGTTTTTTTTTAGTCTCAAACAGTGCAAAATACCTACGCATAGACACTACTCGCTGGTGGTGGAATTCCATTCTTGGATCCCCCCAACCATGAGCTGTTTTATTATCTGCTTTTCAGTACGTTTTCTAGGACAACCATAGACCTCAAAATCCACCAAATATTTTAAGATGTTCCTTCACATAAAACAGGTATAGATCTAGCAATGCTGATTTATTCACCTGTGTGGCATGAAGGAATTTCTGTAAACTTGATCTGTTAGGGATACTTGAAAACTGAAGTTAGGCAAAGCTCTAAGGCAAGCCTACATGGCAAAGTTAGTTTTCATTGGGCTGTTGCACCAAAGAGCAGCTCTAAGAATATAGTTACACAGTTATCTAGGTTGAAAAAATTAAAATTTTCATCCATTTCCACTTCCCACAAAATCCAGCAGTTATGGTTTTAAGAGGATGATAAAAACAAAACATTCAGTCAAGTGAAGTTAGATTGTTTTGCAAGGGAATATTCATTCAGAATCCTTCAGTGTCAGTTGGGCCAATTGGCTGCATCAAGATATTACCATGGTCTCTTAATTTTTACCTTCCTCTTCTGTTCCATTAAACCCAATGTCCCCTTGTGCTACGTACAGATCTTGGGATAAAATATTCACTAGCCAAATTAAATTTTGATCACTAAGGCCCTGTTTTGTAAACTAAACAAGCCCAGTTTTCTAACCTTTTATCTATGGCAGAAAGATTCATCAAGAAATGGCACCATTATAGAAGTAGGAAATTCTGAAGGGGTTGACTACTGCCAATCAACATTAGTAGGGCATAAAAAGTCACACACGTGATCTGTGACCACAAGATGGTGCTGTACTGGTTAGAGAATAATCCTAACCACGGCTGAATGCAATCTTGACTTGCTTGGGCTTTACCAACATCTAGTATCTGCCCACGAAGGAAATAAAAGACAGCCCCCTGTAAAAGTGTATGAAGCCTTCGGTCAGCCCAATCTTGCTCAGGAGCAGCCTGAGATCTGCAACAGAGCATGCAATAGAGGGGAATGTCAAATTAAAACGGCAGGAACATAGCAAACATAAGTATTAAAGCAATAAAACATCTTCAATGTATAGATGGTTTGTATATATTTTCTTTGTTTAATATGCTGAAGACTAAAAAAGTTTGGAAAAAATGTTTTATTTTTTATTTTAGGCAGGTTAACAAAAAATATTTCATATGAATAGATTACATTTTAATTTCCAGCCAGCAAGAGGAGCGTCCAGCTCCATTTCACATGTTGACTTGTCTATTTTTAAAATCAAAAAGTTCTAAGGCATCAGTTAAAACATGCAAACCTAAATAAATAAGTATCCCTTTAATAATTAAAAGATTGTTTTCTATGTATAGTTTGTAGTTATGAAACTTTAAAAACACATAAAATGAAATTGATAAAAAAATTCCATTATAGATTTAATTTGAATTGTAACAGCTGGAATCTCTGTTAGGTTTTCTTTTATTGACTGTGCCCCATTAAGGACATTTCATTTACTGTTCTGATGACTGCACAGGATGGGATGAGAAATCTCTCCAACTGAATACAAACTTATCAGAAGTTGTAACTATACCCCACCAAAATATTGTCACTGTGGTAAGATTGGAGTAGAAATCTCCAATGAAGTAATTGATAGCAATTAAGGCCCATTTGCAAGTGTGAGAAATTTCTCTAGTGACGGTTCTCAGCCACCCGCAATACATATTACGAAGGTTACAATACAATACAAAGGTTTCCATTGTATGATGCAAGCGCCAGATGGAGAGCTCTTGGCACGTTACGCATCTACATGGTAGTTTACATGTAACCATAGCAACGAACGGCTCTAACTCGCATCTAACGGCTGTGATCTCTATTGGCACCTTCGACAGCACGGTATGGCATCTTTCCATTCTTACTGACATTCTTCATATTCTGTGGCCAGATGCTCTGTTTTATTATTAGTTTAACTCATAGAGATTGAACCATTAGGGATAGGCACCACACCCCCAATTAGAAATGTATACAAGAAAGATAAAGAAAAGCGGGGCTTTTAAAGTGTCCAGAACATACGAAATGTCCATCAAACATACATGGTTTTGTATAAAAATATATTTTAATACATAAAGATAATTTGAAGACTTGGTTACATTTAAAATGTAATTGGCATGATACAATTTTACATTAAAATCAAGCTACCTCCTTTTGGTGCCCATACATGTGTAAATATATTTATATATCATAGACTCCTTGCAAGTCCTAAATCCTGTAATAATTGTATAATCCACTGTGGGCCCAATCTCCGACGCGTTTCGCAACTGTATGTGCTTCCTCAGGGAGGTTGGAGGTATTCTAAAACATTGCATCAAAATAAGTTTAAGTATAATGATCACAAATACCAAATTCTTAATGAAAATAACAAATAATAACAATACAAAACCCACTTCATGTTCACAAAGGTGGCTGGTCTGGACACTTTAAAAGCCCCGCTTTTCTTTATCTTTCTTGTATACTCTTTTATTATTAGCTGATGGAATTAACAAGTACTTATTCTTATTTTGTTACTATTTATATGCATTATTTTTTTTATTAAATTGTTTCTGGCGGGATTATGACATCATTACGATGTCAGCGGGGTGGGGGGTGGCTGTTTGTTCACAATTTGTACTGTTGGTATCTCTATATAAGATCTGTAAATGGTTAGCTGCATTGTCATTCCAAGCCTGATAAAGGAGACCCTAAGTGGCCCCAAAATGTTGCAACTATGTTATGACAACATGCGCCAATAAACAGACGTTTGCTTCAGTCTACTATGGTGTTCTGGTGACATCTCTAATAAGTATTTCTCTATGAGACTCATGCAATATGCTGGTGGCTGCTGTCATTGTATTGTATAGTTTTTCCTAGCCCACAGCAGATTGCATGACTCTCACAGAGGAATTCGTGAGACCCTGCGATCCAGCCCTATTCACAGTTGTTAATGGTACCTAAACGATGTTGGAAGTTTTAGCCCCCACCCACCTTACTAATAAAACGTGATTTTATTGCTATTGTGTCTCTCTAGAGGCTTGAGAAATGTCAACTCACTTCCTGTTCCTGTTGTCACTGGAACAGGAAGTGAGCATAACCTTCCAAATTGGGCATATAGAAAGAGCTGTAAATTAAAAAAAAAAAGGCAGTTTGTCTAGAGATACATTTTAAAAATCTCATATACTTGACTGGAAGACTCAGAGATCAGTAATGAAGAGCTATATCTTCGTGCATTGGTATAATATTATAATTCTAGATATTCAAATATATTAAATACATGAAATTGAACAACTTTAAGTTTTGCATAAAAAGTAAAATACATCTCATACATACATTTTCTTCCTGTGTTTCTTCTCTTGCAGGGATTAATTGGATGGCCCGGTGTAAATGGACAGCCAGGAGACAAGGTACCAGTGTTTTATTGCTGTTCTTTGTATTCCATTACACTATCAAATGTGCAAATCATTATGGTAAACATAAAGTTGGACAACAAACATTTACTATGCTATAAAGTAAAACTTCAAAGCACAGTGTTCCCTCTCTGCCTGTCTTCCTCTGTAATGTACATTCTGTGATTACATCGAATGGTGGCCATTGATTATACACATTACACACACTGCTGTATTTTTTATAAAAAGGAAAAAGTAGAGATGGGACCGTCGATAGGCAGGAGGAAATTATTTGCTTTGAAGATTGCTTGAAGTGCTCCATAAAGGGGATTTGCAGATATAGGCTTGAATGTAAGTCATTTTATGAATTCATTCCTACAAAAATAGTTTTGGATTAGATTAGAGGAGGATGATTTAGGCTACATTCACACTAGGTGCGAATGTGTATTTAGGGATTCCTGCAGAAGGAACCTACAAATTCCTGCAGTAAGAATCCCAAAAATGCTGTTTATTGAACGGATGATAGTGCCTGCATTTGAAAGCTGCAGTCCGTCACCACTCCACATGAAATCGTATGCTATAGGATTACATGAGGTTAGGTAATAGATCACTATCCCCGTGATCTATTACTAACCGCATGTAATCATATCACATACGATTACTTGTGGAGTGCTGGTGGACTGCCTCTTTCAAAGGTGGCCTCTGTCACCCAAACATTAACTTGAACAGATAACAGCGGCTGCTTCTAGATGGCATATTTGGGATTCCTGCCACAGGAATTTGTAGGTTCCTGACGCAGGAATCCCTAAACAATAGTGTGAATGAAGCCTTAGAACCTCTGTTGTGTTTTTATTGGGGAAGATTTCACCTCCCTCTCTGATCACTGTAGCTGAGACAGGCAGTGAACGGAAATCTCCCAATTTTAGACACAGTAAAAAAAAAAAAAATTGTAGGCATTCTAGTTGTTCTTCACCCCACTAAAGTGACCTCCAGGACAGTGAATGAGAGAAATCTTCCATGTCAATATGTTTTATTGAATTTTCAAGGTATAAAATACACAAACATGGGAGAAATCTTCCCTATGGGGGAAAATAGTAATAAATACCCAATAAAAATACTAACTTTTCCCAATCATTTTAAAAACTAAAAGAAATAAAACAATACTTTTATATTCCATAAACCATGTTTCGGTGTACAGGTTGGAATGCTATAGGTATATGGGGATAGCCATATTTTTTAATTACATATAGAGGCTCTAGTTCTTTCACAGCACTCCTGACAGTCAGAGCCACATGAGCTTTGTCCATGGGTTCTATCCTCAAAGATTTGCTTTATGGAGAAATGACAGCAGGGTTATCATGAATACTAAACTATATGGAGCAAGAAATAAAACCCACTCAGATCATGGTCTTGTATGCTGATGTTTGCAGGGTCGGACAGCTGCAGATGGAGAAAAGGGAGATCCAGGGGCTAAAGGAGACAAGGTAACATTTCTTATTCAATGCTCTTCTGCCTTCCATTTTGTAAAATAAGGCAACCCAGAGATATACAAAAGTGTGTGGCAGATTTGTAATCCTAGTCATAAAGAGTTTAATAACCTTAGAGACTTTATCTACAAGCAAAATCATACATTGACGATGAGATCCACATTCTATTTTGCCTATGCTTCAAACTACAAGAAATGTGCGATAATTTGATTATCATATCATGGCAATGCAGACATGCAAAAAGATCGCTCATAGGGCAGAAAGTGGCAGCTTTATAATTCCTGGCAGCATCAGCCTGTTGTGAGAAACGACTTATTCAAAAGTCCTTCAGCTTAGTTTTTAGATAAATGAACAATCCACTTAGTATTATATGTTCCGGTTGGCTAGATTAAGAGGCTTATTTAATAAGATCAAACATAGTTGCGCAATCTATATTAACCAATTAGATTCCAGTTTAGCAAACTCAGGTTGGTGAAAATGATTATAATACAGGATTTATATAGCACCAACAGTTTGTGCAGCGTTTGACATTATAAAGGGAGACATTACAGTTACAATACAATTCAAGACACGATGGATAAGAGGGTCTTGCCTATGAGAGCTTACAATCGAATGAATTCTGACTAATTTTGCATCATATGCTTTAGTGAATAAGCCATACCTAAATAGTATCTATGATTTGAATAGTTTAACCCCCTGGTATGAGTTTCTGTTGGGTCTGATTTGTCTCTTATAGGGAGCTCCTGGGCCTCCTGGTACAAAAGGCCCATCTGGCATTCAAGGACAGTCTGGCTTTGTAGGGTTTCCTGGGCCCAAAGGACTTTTAGGCCTTCCTGGAGCTATGGTGAGGTCAATTAATTATCTTGTGCCCTCATTGCTTTCCTTTATCAGGAAGTGAAAGCAAAATTTCATATAGTTTTTTTCACAGATGCTTGTAATGTCTTACTTTAATTTATCATTATGTACAAAATAGTCATTTTGATGTAATGTTTATTTCGCCAGGTTTCTTATGTAGATATTTCTACTGTGCATTGTAATATATATTATTCATAGCATTCATCAAATATGAAAGTACATTTTTATTTACAAAATGTTTCTTTCATGTCTTGTTGACACATTTTTTTTCTGTGTTTTAGGGTGATGAGGGGCAAATTGGGCCCTCTGGTCCCAATGGTGGTGTTGGGCCAAAGGTGAGTCAGATATGAAGCTATGTGTTCACAAAGGGGACCATGAGGAACAAGCACTTATTTTATACATAGACAAGTCACACCTAATTATGTTAAAGTCGCCTGAAGCAACCCATCTAGATTCTGTGAAACAACAGAAATAAAGGGCAGCTGGGAAAATATTTTTAAGAATGAAAGTATTGGAAGCCATTAGGCCTCAATTTTCTTAAATATTAGCACATGCTGGTAAGAATATTTAAAATGAAATGGAACTGCGCCCAGAATGCTTTTTCTTATTTTTGGATGGGGGAAAGAAGTTAGAATCTCTAATAGGCTTTCATTCTCTGTGAAATGTACTTTCACTTCATGCCTTGAAGAGGATGTGAGAGGGAAAGGGTTAAAGGGAATCACATTTGTTATAGTTGTCACTGGGACAGGTAGCCCTATTGGGATATATGCATTTCTTTCTGTTCTGTGTACAATACTTTTGTTTGCTGTTCGATACACCACACTTAGTTTGCGTCCTGGTCTTGCAGGGTTACCGTGGCCCTGATGGGTCGAAGGGATTACCAGGACCTCGAGGGAACCGGGTAACCAAAACATTTTATTTTATTTGGTGCGCAGTGGTGAAAAAAATAAAATGTTTCCCATTTTTATTTCATTTTTTACGCTATTTTATTATTATTTTATTTTATTACATATGATTTAGATATGGATGTTCCTATACACACTTTGCTAACCTTTCACTGTTTTGTTACCTATGTTATGTTGCTATTGCAGGGACGAATGGGACAAAGGGGCCTTGTGGGGATGCCAGGACCACCGGTTAGTGACTTCTATATACTGTATATTTTTTTATTTTGTTTGAAAAGCACCAATATATGACATTTTCCTTTTAAAATAGGATTCTGGTCTAAATGCAAAAAAAAAATGGTAACATTCAGAACCTGGGATGGCTTCTAATATGCAAATAGGATGATTTTTAAAAATCAGCATCCCAAAATAAATGTTTGTCTCCAGTCACCCTGCTCATTGGAAATCATTAGGAGGCATGCTGTGACTGTGCCTGCCACCCGCACTGACAGCTATGACTGAAGAGCAATGGCTACATAATTCTTTCCCATCATGCTGTTAGACTGTTAGTAGTTTTAGTAAAAGCTAAATTTGGTGCAGGTGTTACACTTCAGTGTTACAGATGTTGCCATTGTCAGTGTTACAGATGTTGCCATTGTCAGTGTTACATATGTTGCCATTGTCACTGCTGAGGCTGCAACTTGGCAGTTAGTGACTGCACCTTCTAAATACCTTCTCCAGTCTAGTTTTCGAGTCCTTCTGAATACTCATGCACAGATGTACACTAAGACTGTGTTATGCAACTGATTTATATGCAACTTCTACCTAGCAGAGTTCTTCTTTAAATAGATGATACCATCAACTCTTTGTTTTCATCTCTTCCTGCAGGGTCATCGTGGTGTTCCAGGTCCGGAGGGTGCAGAAGGACTGCCTGGTATACAGGTTCCCACTATGCACTATATATACTCATTATCCAGCATGGCGCTTGCTCTGGATGCACCACAAATCCCAGCTTTGCTTCAGGCTTCATTTTGTGTAGCACCTTGGTGTATGACAAATATTCCACAGTGCTTGCCCAGTAATTTAAACCTAATGTATTTATAAAATTTACATATCCCTTTGTCTGACCCAGTTACCCAAAATCCCTTCCAACGTGTTTAAGATTTTAAGACAGGGCAGTGATCAATGTGAACATCCAAGTTTTAGATTGGCAATGGGTTAAAACCTTTGTTTTGTTTTTGTTTTTTTTCATTACTTTTAACTGTCATCTTTGGTAGGATTATGCTTTCTTCCCAGTGCAGTCACATGACAGTTGGACAGAAAGTGAAGGATAATCTGCCCAAAGGGGGCACCAACACCAATAAAAAAAACATGATAAGCATTCTAACCCCTCCCCACTCTATCCAAAACTAAAAGAAAGAAAGTTTGGGTTGAAGATACACTTTAAAGCAAACTACAGAGAATTTTCCATAATTCTGCATTTTGCTTTACAATTGTAACATTTACTTGAAAGTTATTTTCAAAATGGCTTTCACATTTTTACATTTCAACTAGAAAGCGTACATTCACGCTCACTCTTAAGCTAGCCACACAAGCATAGATGTTATCAATTGTTTTTCATTTGTTTTCGATATTGTGGAAGATCTCCTCGATTTGGCAGTATCTAGTCCATCCCTTAAATGCAATCACATTGAGCACAAAGAAGTCAGAACACATTCAAATTGCCTGTTGCCCACTTCAACTTGACTGGCACAAATATCAGAGAGTAATCTCTCTTGCATGTGTGGCATCTCTGGTGATGTACTATGCGGCAAGCAAACAATTAAAATCTGCTCATGTGCTTAATTGTTAAAAGTGAAAACTTCAGAGAAATCTACCAAAAATGCTTTTGTGGTTAGCTTTGCACTTTTCTTCTAGAAGCATATCAGGTTTGATGATTGTAACAATGTATACTGCACTTACAGAATTAAAATGTATCTAAACCCATACCTTTTTTCAGGCTTACATTTCTTATTATTGTTTACCTTGTGATCCTGCCCTAACTAGCGTGACAATGCTCCCTAAACTGTATTGTATTTATGGAGGAGGAGCATTGTTACCCTAGAGCAGAAAGCATGTTATGCCTATAGAGCAACCTCCCTCTCATCACATAAAATAGAAGGAGGAGTTCCATAGTTCACAGATGTAAACTAGTCAGGGCTGTTAAGACTGTTTCAGAGGCACTGTGTTGTCAGCTCACTACAGGAAGTCAGGAGCTCACAAAATGTCTAGCAACATCAGCAGGTATCTTTTTGCACTTATGGAACTGAAAGCAAATAAGACAAGTACATTGTTAGGTTTACATACACTTTAAATGATTAGGTTTATGTAATATTTTGCTGTATATGACATGTCACACTTTATGTGATATTTTCTGATCTCATTTTCTATCCACAGGGATCATCTGGTGCATCGGGTATTCCTGGCCCCAGGGGAATGGCTGTGAGTATTGTGATCCTATATATATCAATCACTGTGAGGACAATAAACAGGATCAGTCCAAACAAGGAGCAATGTCACCAGTAGTAAGGCTGGTCCAGTTCTTTGACTGTTTATTCAAATGTTTTCAGATATCTGCTCAGGGCATTGTGTGTCTACAGCGATGCTGGGGGTATAGGTTTCCTTAATACAAGCAATAAGGCTGATTATGTGATTATAATAAAGGCAGAAGCTTTCACTTAGTACTGATTTCCAAATCATTGGGCAAGACCTTTTTAAATTGTGGTTCAAAAATCTGTTTTTAGATAGATAGATAGATAGATAGATAGATAGATAGATAGATAGATAGATAGATAGACAGTATCTCACAGAAGTGAGTACACCCCTCACATTTTTGTAAATTAGGGATGCACCGATATATCGGCCGCTGAAACATATCGGCCGAAAATGGCACTTTTGGCATAATGCCGAAAGAGAGCGCTGTGAACGGCCGGCGTCTCTCCTCCCACACCGCTAGTAAATATTTTAATATATCATTTCATGTGACGACACAGAGCGATAACACCAAATTTAACACACCTGCTCCCCATTCACACCTGAGACCTTGTAACACTAATGAGTCACATGACACCGGGAGGGTAAAATTACTAATTGGGCCCAATTTGGACTTAGGGGTATACTCACTTTTGTTGCCAGCGGTTTAGACATTAACGGCTGTGTGTTGAGTCATTTTGAGGGGACAGCAAATGTACACTGATATACAAGCTGTACACTCACTACTTTACATTGTAGCAAAGTGTAATTTCTTCTGTGTCATCACATGAAATGATATAATAAAATATTTACAAACATGTGAGTGGTGTGCTCACTTCTGTGAGATGCTGTATATATTTATATATAGAGTATATATCGCAAATATATATTCCCAGAACACTACTGGTTACCTTTAAAGTCAGTAGAGCAGTAAATTGACTCCAAACTCAGGAGTTAAATATTACAAACACATTCAAGTACGGTAACTATTAACAAAAATTTGGCTTATTTGTGTATCACTCAGCTGTAGATCCTCAAATCATCTCTGAATTGTTGTCCTTCCTTCTGGAGGGTGGCTAATTTTGTTCCTCATGGTCCCTGTGTGTGTTGTAAGTTAGCCACCGCTCGAAGCTCACTCCCGTGATGGACTACAATCTCATGTTTAGTTTACTAATTTGTATTGAGATTGTAGTCCATCACAGGAGTGACCCCCCACTATTTCATTTTGAATCACTGTTATATTTAGTGTCTGGTTTTCTTGGTTTTACCCTGCTTGTAGGGTCCTGCAGGCCCTCGCGGTGAGATTGGCAGAGATGGACCCCCTGGACCACCTGTAAGTACAAGTACTATAGGATTTAAAATTGCATTTTGGGGAAATGTCCAATCAGCCCACTGTTGTATTTGCTGTTGCACCAAAAACAAATGTAAATAAAATATTTGCAGGCAATAAACCACCCCTTAACACTTGACATGAACATACCAAATAGCCCTGCATTGGCCTGCATCCTAGTTATCAATATCATTATAAGAATTAAATCAAAGTTAAATAAATCTAATTAAATAGTTTGGATCAGTTTTCCTTAAATTCCTTTTAGAGTTTATAGGTAAATTGATGTTTTATATCTGTTGTTTTTTTCTATATGTATCCAGTTGTTTTTAGAATTAAACATTAATTCGCAAAGCAGCATGGGTTACCTAAAGAGACAACACAGCAGGTGCTGCCTGCTTTCAGCCTATGTTTGTCTGACTAAAACTTGACACGCAAACGTCTGATAAGCAAAGAGTCGCAGTGTGTATATTTCACCTTGCTCTAATGACAACATGCATGTGGTAGGGAGAGATAGCAATTACAGTAGCTAAAAGTGACACTTGCAGGCTGTATTAAAGACTATACTTCATATTAACCTTACTATATTTTATTCTCGTAATGTTGAATACCTGGTCCCCCGCTGTACTTTGTGATTCCTTCCATTGGCCCTATGTCACTACTGTGTGCTTTAGTGATGTAGGCACTGGTGGAAGGAACTGTAGAGCACAGAAAGGAATGGCAGCATCCTACATTCCTGAACTCCTGGAAGTGTTGGATGCAAAATATGGTGCAGGACAAATCTGTATAAATTGCTTGTTTTGCAGGGTATGTTACTCTTTTTTTTTTGTTTGAGTGTTAACAGAGCTATAGCAAGACAGTATGTAGTACTGACTACTTCAAATATTTTATTAATCGAAATAAGCCATCATTAATTAACTTTTTTTAATTTACTTCAAATATTTTATTAATCGAAATAAGCCATCATTAATTAACTTTTTTTAATTTACTTCAAATATTTTATTAATCGAAATAAGCCATCATTAATTAACTTTTTTTTAATTTAAAATAAAAAAATGTCATTGAGTGTTAACAGAGCTATAGCAAGACAGTATGTAGTACTGACTACTTCAAATATTTTATTAATCGAAATAAGCCATCATTAATTAACTTTTTTTAATTTACTTCAAATATTTTATTAATCGAAATAAGCCATCATTAATTAACTTTTTTTTAATTTAAAATAAAAAAATGTCTACTCTTATGCCCATAGTCCTAATTTTGGTACAGTTGTTTCTTGAAAGTCAGTGACCACTCTGTCAAAGTAGGATTGTTGTGAGGCATGAGTACCTATAGTAATTTCTTCCCCAGCATTAGGCAATTTAATTTTGATGACTTTTGACAATTCAGAAATTAGCGTGTGTCAGCCCACTCCATGCACTGAGCTCTGATTGTTTTTTTATAAATTATAATACTTCATAGTGCTGTGCACTCTTTCACCTAAAAAGGAAATAAAGTATGCCTTTTCCATTCTATTTTATTTTAGGGTCCTACAGGTCGATCAGGAATGGATGGGGAACCAGGTCCTCTGGGAGACAAGGTAAGGAAGCTTAAAGTGGCACTTTCTTTGATACTTGAAATTTGGGCATATGGATGTGCAGCTATAAAGCTTCAAACATGTGTAACTTGCATACAAAAAAACTCTACTTAAAAAGATGGATCTTGTTCCTGTTAGAGGCTTATTGACTGAAAGCTGCTTCTTTCTAATATTTTTAGTTAACCCCTAAAATGTATCATTGTGACAATACTTTTTGCCTTCTCTACCTGTACATTTAATCCTGGCTAAAACACACTACATCAATTGTTTAACTGTAAGCTGGATACAATTAAGGAGACTGATGTTTACTTAACTGTGTATTATAGTAAGTTATAGATTAAGTAGTTTCTCTATCAATCTAGTCCAGTTAGGGAGTCTCATAACTGCCACCATATAATGCATGCAATCCCTGAGTCAAATTCATCTCGTTGTGAGTCCAATAATGAGGCTACTGGCAAAAGTACAAGCTCTCTTTTATATTTCTTCAAATTAAAACAGACAGCAGTGTGCAAATATCATAGGTGCAAACAGTAGTAATTGCCACCTCACGTCAACTAATACAAATGAGCCATTGTTCTTTCATTTTAGAGGTCAAGATAGCATCCTCAACTTGTACTCAGGATGACATCTCCTGGCCTATGGCTAGAAAGGTTTCTAATTGTTGATGAGCTACAACTGTTCTCCAGATGCAAGTGTCTTACATCTAGAGAACTAGGATGTGGCCTGGGACCAACTTCATGTCCTTCTACAGGATTAAAAGTTGATTCTGATTATTGGACATTATTTTTCCTACCAGCGTTGCATTAAAATTACCAAAACATGCAAATGCTAACAGAAATTCACATTTGCATATTATGGCTAATAGAATCATCACAGTCCTCTATGGGATGCTTCCTTCTTGAAGCAGGGGACCCGTTTATTGTGTATCTAAAGCCAAAAGGTTTTTGTTTTGTTTTTGAATAGAGAAGGGAATTATTAAATTACAGTAGTTTTTTATTTCTGTGTGTTCCAGATATATTTTTTTCTATTTTTAGCCATATCTAAAATGAAGGTTAACAGTGTATCGAGAAGGATAAATAAAAAGTAATAGAAAAAATGGTTTTAGGTGCTGGACACATGTCTGAAGACCTATGCACAGGGTTTTATGATTGCTCTTATAGTTGCATTGCAAGAGCTTAGATTGATATTCCCCTTCATCAGAGATCATGTAACCAGGTGGGCATGAACCCAGCACTGAATGAAGCCTGAAGCAGCTTTTTCTCCAGGAGAAGATAGTTGTTCATCGATTCTTTTACGCTCTAGTCATCCATTCCAGGTCCCAACTATAATATTAACATGGGATCGTGTTGATTTTTTATTTGATTGGTTAGCATTGCATTGAACAAAACACATTATGTCTCTGTCTTGCAGGGGTTTACTGGAAAACAAGGTCCTGAAGGACAGCAGGGGCATGTAGGAATGTATGTAAGTATGTTAGATGGATCTTTTAATGGTACACATTTGGTGGAATAAAGTTTCTGAATCATAGTCTACCTAAGAAGCAGATTATTGTTTTCATTTAGAGCCCTGCCGAAAGAACTAATTACAATGATGCCTCAATGATTTTCCAATTTCTGGTAGCAAGATGGCTACCTCAGCCACACAAGAGTGACAGGTTCTCTTTAAATCCATGTTTGTTAATGCTTTAAAGTACAACTCTACCCAAAATATTTTATTTTGTGTTGGATAGTGTGGGAAAGTCAGAGTGTGACTTTACCACCCGAGTCAGGTTTTAAATGTGGTCTGTGTTTGTAAATAAAAACAAAAACTCTTTTTTGGTACAGTGAGAGTTAGAACTTCTGCCATTGTTTTTATCCCTCTCTGTCTTCTTGTGTTGGTGACAAACAGACTCCCCCATTTCTTGTGCAGGTCTCTCGGAAAAAGGAAGTGGTCAGTGTCTGCAATGGTATCACAGACACCTGACAGAAATTTTAACTCTTCCCAGTTTTATCCGAAAAATAAAAAAAACAAAATTGTCCTGAGTATATCCATCCATTCACGCTAATCAGAGTGGATGGGGGAATCCTCACTGCTTGCTATTGTATACAGAAACCACTGCTCTAATGGCTGCTGAGTACTCACGAAGCACCTATATCTGATGCAGTTGTTGTTAAGCTGAGGATTTTCTGACCGGCTCCTTCTACAAAAGTTGATTTAAAATCAGGTTTTGTTTGGGGGAAGATGTGCCGACATGGATTGAATTGAATCAGCCAAAATTCAAGCAGTGTACGGCCAACTTAATGCTGACAATCGTACGTTTTATTATTTGTTAATACTCTACTTCTGGTATAAACCTGCTTCTTCCCATTTCATACTAAACTGTCACATTTTCTAAATACATAAAAACAGAAGGACTTAACTGTGGAACTTGTGTGGCCTTTGGCTTTGGAGTAAGAGTATAAAACATTATTATCCTTTCTTAGGGCTTGCCAGGTCCATCTGGTGAAAGAGGCCGGACCGGACATCCTGGGGAGAAGGTACAGTATGCAAGAATTTCTCTTCTATTTCAGTTATTTAAAACAATAAAAATGTTATACTCATCGTAAAATCCTTTTCCTGGAATCCATTGGAGGAAACAGCTTGATGGTAATGAAGCAATGTAAAGTTGTAGCAAGCAGTCAAATGAAGGAAAGATAACATTAGCAATGGACCCCAAGAAGACAAAAATCTTCTTGGGGTCCATAGTACCAACAGGATGTTAAAGAAGAACAGACAGGGCAGACACATTTCTCTTAAAAAAGGAGCTAGCCAATTCCCCAGGAGTACTTATGGACCTGATTTGTGTACTAGGGGTTAACTTAGCAAGAACGCACTATGACCACTTGTCCTATTTAAGGGGGTGACAAGGAGGAAATGCAAAATGGAGACTTGCAGCTCAGAGACTTTCCTCCAAATCTGACAAAAAAGGACGGAGCAGTTGTTGTGTGCCTGTATGAACACAAAAAATATGTTCTATGCTATTGGGTGCCAGCTGCAGAAGAGGTGGCGGAAAGTTCAAACTCACATCTATTTATAAGGCACTTATGCCCCAGCAGTGCATCAAAATCAGGCAGTACATCCATATGAAGAAGCAAAGGAGTAATCCTTAGCCAGCAATAACCGCACATACAAAATTGAATTTTCAGAGAACACCAGTATACAAACTGGGTAAATCTACAATCGTTGGCTAACTGGAGAGACTTCCAGGATTTAACCTATTGAGCTTTTTCCAGCCAGTAACTGTTGAGAGTACAGTTTCTTCCAATTCAAGTGAAAAATATAGCAAAGAGAAAGGAGACATCCATTCTACTGGGAGAATTAAGCACAACTGAGTACGTGTGAGGTGGGAGGGGTTATAGCCTTAGAGGGGCAGGCCTTCAGTTTTTTTCAGACGGCAGTATAATCCTTTGCTGCTCAATTACCATCAAGCTGTGTCCCTCAATGGACAACAAGGAAATAATTAAACTAAACAAAAAAAAAATGTTTTTAAACTATTTTTATTTATAATCAGGCAAGTATGAAATACTGCATATTTGTATTCCTATTTACAGGTTTAAAGCACCAAGTAGGTACAATAGCTTTCTGCAGGTTGATTTAGAGCTGGTGCTAGAATAGACCCAAATAGCAGGGAGATCACTTTACAAAGATGGCTTTTAAGCTCACTCTCTTTAGGCAAGAGACCTGACTGTCTTTGCAATATATAGTTGTTATATTGACAAGTAAAACAACAGTATAAAACAGTTAAGAAACATAAAAACTGTAAAAAAAACATTCAATTCTTATACATTATTGTGAATGTATGAAAATGTTTCTGTATTTGACTTTCTTTTTACTATAACAGGGAGAGATGGGAACACCTGGAATTCCAGGGCCACCAGGCAAAGCTGGTCCAAAGGTATATGTTCACTTTACACTGTAAACCCACAGATCGGAAATGGGACAAGTTAAATAGGAATAAATCATTGAAGAATCCACTAAAAAGTAATATATTATATATAGAAGAGGCCTGATAGTGACATTAAGGCAATCATATATGTCTCAGGTACTCCAAGAGTAAGATCACACTGAAATATTTCCCAAGTGTTGTTGTCCTTCTGGTAGTTGTGGGTGTTCTCGCCCACCGCTGTGTGTCTCAGCTTGACCTGTTACATTCTCCATAATATAAATACAGAAAAATCCATCAGGGAATTAAGTGAATCTATTGCATTGTACACACCTTCTTCTACTAAATGCATTGGAATTTCCTTGTAGCTTTCTTCCCTTTTATGTAGACATTTCTCTGCCTGACTGAGCTGCTTACAGGACAGCAATATCCTCTGGCAGCTTTGTGTCAAATCCCAGGACAATATGGAGGTATTATAGATAATATAGATAGACAATACAACATGACTTCCGGGGGATAGAGAGACATGGCTGTAAAGCATAGATTGGTGCTAGATATAAAGTTACATATTCAGGATAAATTGCAGCATGTATTGCAGCAGACAAATTAAAAAAGGACACCTAATTTGCTAAGTTAAAAAATGCACATAAATCAAATTCTGTGTAGAGATGTGATTTTTGTAAATTGATTTTGCTGTGAAATTATAGCGGATGTAAAACTTTTTCTAAAAATAAAAAGGAGCTTTGAACCATAATGTGCTAGTATGTACAGCATATTAACGCATTGTGGCAGACTTACCTGCCAAACCTATTCCCTCCAGCATTGCCCTCCTCCCTCAACTTCAGCTTGGTCCTCTTCTGGGTATCGAGTCTTCAGCTGCTTGATTGGTCTTGGCGCCGATGATGAAACTCTCATGCACATGCGCACAGGAGTTACTTCATCTCGATGTGTCGGGCCTGTGCACTGAGCTGAGCATACACAAAGAAAAAACTGCAGAATGCCATCAAGAAGCTTTTTGACAGAAGAAACAGTCTCCTCTCTATTAAAAGCCTGCCGATCAATTTAGTTTACTTCTGCTTTAATCATTTTGCCATCTGCACATTTTTGCTCATTGAGCAGCTAAGGTGGGGTGTGTAGTTTTTATTTTGGGTGGGGAGTGTATTTAGTGTAGTTTAGTACATTTTCATCTAGTCTTCCTTGTCTTTGTTCTTTATTCCTTTTTTGTGTATTTACATACTGTCTTTTTACATTTTTTATTTTACTTTTGTGTCCAATGCTTGTTATTTTTCTTTCTGTGAAAAAAAATCGTAAAATAATGAAGCTAATGAATAATGAAACGAAGGGAAAGGAAAAGGTACAGGATATTTAAAAGAAGCTACTGTAATGCTCAGAAGCCATTTAAATCTTAGTGCATCCTGAAAAACTACCTTTGTTTCGCCTTCCCCATTGAGTCTAAGACTTTTGTTACAAAAATTTTACTGGAATATCTAGGAAATATTTTTTTTTATTTTTATATATACATAACGTATTATTTATTACAGGTATTTATATAGCACCATCAATTTACACAGCGCAATACAAATTGTACATTTGTACAATGTCCCTAATCTTCACACATACAGGGCCAATTTAGACAAAAGCCAATTAACCTAACAGAATGTCTGGGATGTGGGAGGAAACCAGAGTACCAAGAGAAAACCCATGCAAACGTAATGCAGGAAGTGTTCTGGTCAGAATTTGAAGGACCTCAGTGTTGTAAGATGGAAGTGCTAACCACTAAGCCACTGTGCTAACCACTAAGTCTGTACATTACTAGCCTAAAAAAAAACATTCTAGCATTACCAGCAAACGATGGTTCATTTATTGAACTTACCATCCAGATTGGTTCAGTTTTACTGTAAGGGGCCATTCACAATTGTGTATTGTAGTGACACACAATACTGTGTGTTTTTCTGCCATTTATTTTGAAATTTAAGTTCAATTCACCTTGGCAGCATAGCACACCACACTTGCTTTGTAGGGCATCATGTGAACCATCTGTGCATTGTAGAGGCTGCATTAAAAAAAAAAAAATAGTGAATAATGGGAATGTTGGAATGTTTAAGTTTGATATTTCTGGTACAATTGTTGGGGTTACTATAAGTAGCCTCATACTGTGTAAATTTTATGCTGCTGAAAAAAAAAAGGCCGAGCCCCTCAGGGGTATGGCTAAGAAAACAGAATAAAGTTTGTTTTAAATTTAAAAAAAAAAATAGTGCAAATCACATTGACAGTCAATTCAAACTAAATTGGCTGCCTTGACGTAACCCAGGTTAACACGCAGCTATCACGCATTACCACATTGCACTAAGTGTGAATGTGCTCCTACATTGGTACAGGTGTTTTACTTACTATAAATGTAACCATAGCCAATTCTCTATGTTTTATTTGTGATTCTTTGTCTAAATAATGTTTGTTTCTCATATAGGGGCCTCCAGGTCCTCCTGGGGAGAGGGGACCCTCTGGGCCACAGGTATTGATCTTCTTCATCTTTCAGATGGCTCTGTTGAACATTACACACTGAGTGGCCAGATTATTATGACCACCTGACGTTAGTAGGCAAATTAGCTGACGCTCGGAGCCATGGAGCGAGTATCAGCAAAACAGCAGAATTCGTTAAATGTTCAAGAGCAGCTGTTGTTAACGTTTTCAAAGACTGGACTGTCAGCCGAACATCTGGGTCTGAACGTGCGAATTGTGGCCGTCAGTAACTAGGCAATGTTAGGGCAGAACGGAGAGTGGCAAGACAGGTACAAGACAACAGAAGGGCAACAGTGCAGTGTCAGATTCCTCGCATCACCTTTCAACATCTCGTGGAGTCATCTCATGGCCCAACGAATTACTGATGGGGTGGTCATAATAACCTGGCCACTCAGTGTATATGTTAGCAATTAACTGATGAACTATAGGGATGGTATTGGAAGGGTTCAAGAGAGCAAATGCCCTCCATTTCTTAACTGTCCCTCTTTTAAGAGTTTTTCCATTGGGAATTGCTTTACTTTGCAAAAATGTTCTATATCATAAGGCTAAACTTTGAAGGCAGCACAGTTAGTTACAACTTTGAGTTATGTGGCCAAGGGTTGCTTAAACTGCAGACCTGCAGCATGGCATAATACATCCCCCAGTGCTGCACATAATCAGAATTCAGACTATTCTACTGGAGTCTGCAATCCATTTTAAGTCCAAAGCCACCAATAGACCCTTCAGTCCACCAATCAAAAACCAGCAGAGAAAGAGGGGAATGCTACATGCTAAGAAGTCTTATGACTCCTCTTGGCAGCTCCTGAATTTCCGCCTCCCTAAAGTTTTGTAGGTGATTTCAGTTCTGAGTATCTAACCATGGACAGTCAAGGCAAAAAAAAAAGAAACTGGAAGAAGTTTGATGGATGCAACTGGTAATTACACCCATTGTTTTCTGAATCTCCAGGGTCGTATGGGTGAGATGGGTGACAAAGGCTTGCCTGGATTATTGGTAAGTGGGTCAATTGGTTGGCATTTCCTAGGGTGTGCTTGACCACTACAGAAAAATAGAAAGTGCATTTAACAAATTTTCTTCCATTCATTTTAAAAGTTAATATTGAAGTTATAGCAGTCATATCTGTCTTCTTTAGGGCCCACCTGGGAATCCAGGGAGTGATGGGGAACCGGGAAAAATTGGGGCCACAGGAGAACCAGGTCCACCAGGAGCCCAAGGAGAAATCGGTCCTTTAGGTTATCCAGTAAGTTTCATTTCATTTAATAATTCAGTTAATATGACAGGTTTGATTTGACTGTATAAATATGTGGTCAATGTTTCTCTTTTAGGGTCGAGAAGGGCCAGCAGGACCAGAAGGATCTCCTGGAGGGAAAGGTGAGAAGGTGAGTACATCCTGAAAAAAATGCAAATCTTTGAGTCATATTTACCTTTTTCTATAATAAAAGACGTGCTAGTACCAGCCAATTATCTTCCAAATGGCATTTGTTCAGTGTAGCTTGGTAAATGGATGGTTAAACTAGTTCTGATTTCATATACTGCCTTATTGTCTGTTTTTTTTTTTGCTAGCATAGTTACACCCAAAAGCAGAAATGTAAAATATTGCATCTTACCAGTCCTCAGATGTGGTGGCTGCATTAGTTTTTATTTTTCAAGCCTTTTCTTCACCTGGTGAATAGCCATTGGTTATTTTAAAATTCTATACATCCCTCATTTTGATTCACCAAATGCTTATTATTTGGCCTTGACAAGTGATCATTATGCGTGGCAAAACTTTAATGTGATTATCTCAAACAGAAAAGCAAGAAGGCAATGAAGTTATAATGCACTCAGGTGTATATATTGGGCAATCAATTAACTGGGGAAAAAACATCCTTTTTATTAGTCCATTACAAAAAATATAACATTGAATAAGTAAACAAAATATTGTACTATTGGGGTGCCATCGTGTTTACTTAATTTAGAATTTTTTGTAGGGCTGTGGAATTTAAAGATTAATTTCTTGATTAATCGTTAAACTTTTTGATCGATTAAAATTATTGGACAATGTTGGACAATCATGTGTTCTATTGCTATGGTGGATCCTTTCGCCACACATGAAATAAATGTGTTTGTTAGGATTTCAGCTTCATCACAACAAAACAGTGTTATTTAACCTCACCCCTTTGCAGGGTGCCATTGGGCCGGTCGGTGATCAAGGGGTCAGCGGGCTGGACGGGGAACAGGTAATCTCTGCCATTTGTGATCATTGTGTGAATATCATAAAGATAGTCTTTGTTGCAAATCGTAGACATGATGGGACACTCAATTTCTATTTGTCTGTTATTTTCCAGGGTGAACCAGGCTCAATTGGCAATGATGGTCCCTCTGCAAAGAAAGGAGAGCGGGTTGGTATACAGGAGCCATATTTAGAATAACACAAATAGGATTTTACTGGGCTTGTGTCCTATCTGTATTTTTATATTAAAAACACTGTTCAAGATATATGTGAATCCTGCCCAAATACAATCTAAAATTATGCTGAAGAACTCTAATCAATTTCTAGTGGCCATATGAAGTATTGCAGTGTTACACTATGTTTCATTTCACTAAATCCCCCAGAATGTTCTAGGTTATAAAATTACATTGACAGTCTGCTGAAATCACTAGATATAACTTATTTACCTATGCTGCTGTACATGAAGTAGGAGAGCAGAAAACTGTGTTTGACTCTATCCATTGAACTACATTGATGGAAAGCATAGAATGCATGATCAGAGCAGGGAATGCTTATTTTGGATATAGAGACCTGTCTTTGGGTTAGAAAAATAATAATTTCCGATGTTGAGAAGGAACAGCATTAGAAATGCAAAAGCGCAAATACATTATTCGGCATGGCCCAGGCAGAAGACTGGAAGGACTGACTGCAGTTAAATTATTCAGTTGATTGTCTTTTTCAGGGAGATGTTGGTGTTCCTGGAAACCTTGGTCCCGCTGGGCCAGTTGGTGACCCCGGAGAAAGAGGATTACAAGGACTGTTAGGCCCAACAGGAGAGCCAGGGAAAGAGGTATATTTTTGTCATAGGGTAACAAGGCAAAGTTATCAGAATGCTTTTTCTGACATATTATTTTCTTGTGTTTAGGGGGACATTGGGGACATTGGAGATATTGGCGACCCTGGACCTCCAGGAGCAAAGGTTTGACCAGGATTAGATTTGTCTGTACGATTTGGCTTAAAATTGTTCACTTTTTGCCTATAACATTCTCTAACTTATGTAACATTAGGGAGAATTTGGACCACCTGGATGTAGTGGAAATCATGGGCCCAGTGGCATTATGGGAGAGCGTGGAGTAAGAGGCCCAAAGGGAGAAATGGGTCAAGGAGGGCCCCAGGTGAGCAGGCGAAAAATACAGTTTGGTTACAAAATTAGAGTTCTCTGCTACAGCTTCTCTCTTTTGCATATTTATATATTGTGGAGCAGTTCTGTAGCTCTTTACAATGTACATAGATGCATCAATGTTTACAGCTTACAGCTTAATGTCTCTATAACAGTTACACAAGAAAGCACTCGATAGGGCCAGTGTGGGTAAAAGACAGTTAACATGACAGTGTGTTATGGAATAGAGTAATCCCACACAAATATGGGTAGAACAAACGCCATACAGATATATCTCTGCTGGGAACTAAAACCTGGTTTCCAGCATTTCAGGGCCATGGTGCTGTTCACTAAGCCTGTCTTTGGTTTCTTTTTGAGTTTGTGTAATGGACATATTACCAAATGAACACGTAAGTACACAACATCTTGCAGTTTAAACCAGTTGGCATTAGTTCAGGTATTGATTTTACTTATTGCCTACAGTTGATTTTTGACTATACCTTGTCGTCCCTCAGGGTCCACCGGGACTTATGGGAATTCCAGGACCCCTGGGGCCACCAGGAGACACGGTATGTAAACCACATGATACCTGGAAAATAGGAGAATTGGCATGTTGGATTCTTTCTCATGAGAAAAGCGGGAAGTGGCAGCTGAGTTTCTATAAAAAAATGTTTTATTCTCAGGCAGCAATAGGAGATCCAGGACCTTCTGGTCTAGATGGGCCTCCAGGAATAAAGGTAATTTTCATGCAGACATTTTCAAGACACCAGGCTATATTACTAGTTTAAGAAATAGAAGATCATACATTGTTTTGATTTTTTTTTAAATGTTTGCAGGGTGATTTAGGCCCCAGTGGTGTGACCGGATATCCTGGCCCTCGAGGAGGTTTGGTACGCGCAGATTGTGGTTATAAAGAATCCCATACCTGAGGTTTTTGCATTATTTTGTTGTTTAATATTATCTCTGTTTTCAGGGTCCTCCTGGTGTGAGAGGAGAGAAGGGTGAGCAGGGTCACCATGGAGTCCTGGTGAGTAAGGAGACAAGATCAAATGGATGAGGAGAATTAGGGGCTATTAGGTACCTTTAATATGTTGTAACATTTTATAGGCTCCACCAGGTCGAACTGGGAGTAAAGGATCACAAGGTCCTTCAGGGCTCCCTGGCCCGGAAGGACACAAGGGGGAAACAGGAAGTGAAGGCCTAAAAGGGATCCAGGTAATAACCAAATAATTCTAATATTATAATTTTTTATTGCTGATTCAGCTTTTACTTAGTAGAGATTTTACCTAGTAGATAGTGCTCAATTGTAGATCCTCTGGTGCACAGCTTAGCAATATTGGGAGTAGCTTTACCTAAATAAAGAATGGCTGGTTGGGACTTTGCAGTGCTTTGGTGGGTTGGGATGGAATCCGATAAAATGCATATACACATATGCCAGAATACCATTAATTAAAACCACGTTAGGAATCAAGCGGTGGTTGTATAACAAACACCTCAGATAGTAATATCTTCCAACATTATGTATATACAGATGTAGATGTCTCTAAGGATGTGGCTGCACTCCTGGAGGTGGACAGTGCATGGATAAAGATCAGTATTGAACTTTGTTTACATGGTCTGGACTGGTATCCATGGAGGTTGAGGTGGCTGACTGTATTGGGTGGCATGAGGTGACCTTTTCTCCTCTCCGGGGCCCGGGACATAGACACATACTGTAGCTGATTTCCCAATCCAGTGATCAAGCTCAGAGTGTTTTCTATACAAGGCCCTACTTGAGGAAGCCCCTGGCAAGGGGTGAAATGCGTAGAAGACAAAGCTACATCTTAGATTTTAAATCTTAATGTATACTAATGTCCAACAGGAAGAAGGACATAACATGCTGGGACAATATATCTACATCTGTATATACATAATGTTGGAAGATATTACAGTCTGTGGTGTTTTGTCTCTAAAGGTGACTGTTATACAGTACAACCTACGCTTGATTCATAATGTGGTTTTAATAAATGGTATTCTGACAGATTTGAAGTTATAATGGATTGTAGAAGTGGAGATGTGTATGCTCCTGTTTTTATAGACGGGGTGGAGGTAGAGCGACTGCACGGGTTTCACTTCTTTGTATGGAGAATATTAATTATTGTCCAGGACAACTAAAACCCGAGCTATGATTTCTTTACAGTGCTACCATCAGGTACGCGGTATAGGAGTATTGCTTCTTATACCACCAGCTTTCAGAATAGTTTCTTCCCCAAGCATATTATATTGTAGGTTAAGGAGGAATATGCAGTGCAGGATGGGATGATTTTAGTCAATGTATAATTTGATTGTGCTACAACTTGTTTTCATTTTATGATTTTTATTGTAAAATAATGAATATACTCTTGAATCATATAATGTTGACAGGTGCACCAAGGAATGATGATTAAAAATGTCAACCGTGTAGCCAGATACATCATAAAATATTCTTCTTTATTTTAAGGGACCTCCTGGGGTCACTGGTGAGGCTGGAGCTGTGGGAATACCAGGAAGAGAAGTGAGGATTCAACAAACTATTAGTGCATGTAGAAATGCAGACAAACTAGGCATATTCACTGGTGCCTCTGTTTTATATACTAGGGGGAAACTGGTGAGAAGGGACGACCTGGAAAACCAGGGGTGCCAGGACAAGTGGTAAGGAATATTGAGCATAATACTGTTTTGTGGTGTGAGTGGGACTATCATTGGTGTATATATACTGTATATATATGTAGACAGAAAGAGAGAGAGGGAGAGGATGTGTAAATGTCTGTATCTGTACTCCAGGGAACTATGGGAAATCCAGGCACAGAGGGAAACCCAGGACAAAAAGGAGTGAAGGTAATTTATTTCATAATATTGTTCCCTATGTAAATGTTTACAAAACATTTCCACAACCCAACTAGTTTTGTCTAAATGCATTGTGATTTTAAAGCTGAACTTTGGAAAAAATTAAACATGACCTTTGCAGCGGGGCTCCCCTTGCACACTGTAAGACTTAAATGCTTGTTTTGTCAAGGGGGAAAATACTAAGCAGCTATACTTATTATTCCTTGCTTCCCCCACCAGCTGGCTCTCTTCTATACTGTCTTTCACTTTTCTCCACTCTAGCATGTGGTGGAGCAATAGCAGGTAAGTATTAGTCCCTGTTAGGCATTTTGACATTCATTTAAATGGCACCTGAGAGTTTTGTTGCAAGCTGCAAATTGTCGAATGGTAAAAAAAAAAGAAAAAAAATGTTTAAAAATATTTTTCACTTACTTTATTAAATAAAGCAAATTAATATTTTTACAATTTAATTTAAAGCCAGCAACTTGAGCTCTAGTCTTGTTCCCCCACATGTTTTCCTGTCTATCCTTACCTGTTTTATTAACAGAAGAACTGTCTCAGTTTGCCAGAGAGGAGGAGTTTGAAGGTATACAGGTTCTGCTGTCTCTCTGCTTAGAGAACCCATGGTGCCTCAGTGATTCTGTGCAGTGGCTACACCCTGCCTTCCATGGCTATGTTCTGTGCCATGACTACAACCTGCCTTCAATGGCTATGTTCTGTGCTATGGCTACACCCTGTCTTCTGTGCTATGACTACACCCTGTCCCAGGGCCGTGCCACCTGTGAAACCAGACGGCACTTATGGAATCAGCAGAGGGTGGCACTGAGGCCTTATTGGGCACTATGTCCTTGGTCCAGCTCAGTAACGCTGAGCCTGATAAAACTATAGGCTCAGTGATACTAATCCACTGTGCTTGTCACAAAGGAAGACTCAGTGGCCAAGCCTCTTCAGTAACGTGGAGCATCTTAACAGTGCAGGTTAAGTGTCACAGTGACTGGTCAGAGACTTTTACTCAGATACAGCCTGCTTTTTTAACAAGCTTCATGTCACCGACTGGCTATGTGTGCTTGTGAGTGGGCACACACACACTGGGGGAGGGCACAAAAATGGTTGTTAGGGGTTGTATATGCCCCCCATGGCTCTAGTCAGTCCTATAAAGTTTCTGAGTTGTTTTTCAGTAGCTATGAATTTTATATGAAGCAAACCTGCAAAAATGCAGGAGCTGCAATCGCTGACCTTTTTTTTAAAATGCCATTTGCCTGGCTGTCAGGGTGATCTGATAGCATGCTTTATTGCACCTTGAAGAAGTATGCAGATCACGAAAAACGAGGGAAAAGATCATTGTATGCATAATTGTTTTTAGTCATTGACTCAAAATATCCGTCATTTCTGTCCCGTGATATTTAACTCCTGTTAACTAGCTGTATTAAATAAATCAATTTCTTGTTTTATCTTAGCTAGCTATGCAATCATGTGATCAAGGAATCTTTTCATTTATTCTTACAGGGGGAGAAAGGGAGAGATGGACGACCTGGCTCTTCTGGCAGTGTGGGCAGGAAGGTAACTTTGTAACGGGTACAGAGAAAAGGATAGAGCTTTTTAGGGTGACACTTTAACACATTTGGATCCTCAGTGTACTGCACAGACAGTCTGCATATATCCGTGATGTTGTATGTGAATTATAAAAGTATAGCTCCACATTTACCTTTTCTTAACCCACCCTTCACCACACACATATACACACACATAGTTTTTCAAAACACTTTACCATAAGATTCTAGTTATTGAACCAGCAACAACAGGGCTTATACAAGACAATGAATATTTAACCTTTGAAGTGACACCTAAGTTAAAACTTAAAAATGCATTCACATACCATAACTATTGACAAATATGTATCCTTTTTGTGTATCACTCGGCCTTAGATCTTCAAATCATCTCTGAATTGGTGTTGACACTGTCCTTCCTTCTGGAGGGTGCCTTCTTTTGCTCCCCATGGTCCCTGTGTGTGTGTTATAAAGTAGCCACTGCTCCAAGCTCATTCCCATAAGATTTAACCTTTGAGTTTAGTGTCACTTTAAATTATTATAACTGTGCAGGCATCTTTATGTGAAATGTATATTTTAGGGCTGGTACTGATTAAAATGTTCGTGTTCGATTAATCTACATTTTTTTTAATCGATTAATTCCGATTAATTATAACGCACATACAGATCCAACTACATTGCCCTAGACACATACAACACAGCAACGAAGTAATACAATGAACTAAGATCACACTAATCCAGCACTTTATTAATCTCACGTGCCCCCACTCAATATGGCCGCCGCTTGTGTGGGGCAACTCCGAATAATAACGTGCTGGATTAGACAGGGGAGGGACTGGATTCCCCCCTCCCCGCTACGATCCTCCAGCGCTGACTGGCGGAACAGAATGGGGAGGGGGCGGGTACAGCTGGCTCTGCCTCTAGATAGGCAGAGCCAGCTGTCACTCACGCAGCTGGGCGGATCCAGACATAATTGTCGGGATCCGCTTCAGCTGCGGCGTCTCAGTATACCGCGAGCTGTAGGAACTATGGGGAAAAGCCCTGACCCCATAGTTCTCCTTTAAAGACCCTTTTTATAAAAAACCACCAATTGAGCTGTCAGAAAACAGCTCAGTTTTGGACACCAGTTTATAAAAGGATGTTGTGGAATCGGAAAGAATGCAGAAAATGGAAACTAAACTGATAAGATGCATGGGGGAGCTAAGCTCAGCAATGAGGAATGATTAGTTGAATGTAATTTGTTCTTTCTTGAGAAGTGATCACAATGTATAACTAAATAAATGGTCCAAATAATGAACTTGGTGCTAAAGTATTCAATGTAAGATCTGTGGAATAGGCTACCTCAAGAACTAGTTCTAGCTAGCTCAGTTAATTGCTTTAATATTGAATATCCATGTTCTGCATATTCTAAACTGTGACAGGTTCTCTTTACACTCCAAAATGCATTACCTCAAAAGCAAGTGTTGGCTTAATTTTTTTTTTTAATGCATACTATGCTTTACTACAGCAATTACCTGACAACCCCTTCAGTTAAAATTGTTTAGCTATGATGTTTAGCTATGGTGAAAGTGTTTTCCATCAGTCTGCACAAACTGATAAACATGCATTGACAGAGAAGAAAAGCAGACCACAATCACTAGGCAGGACTGTAAAAGTAATCAGCAAATCTAGCTGCCCCCGTATACATGTGTAATTTTCGTTTTTAAAACTTACAAACATACATTGATTACAGTTAGCTAGCCACAATCACATATGTCTTTAAAACAATGATACAGACTTTCTTTACCTTTAAACCTGATTTATTTTTTAATGGCTTCAGGGCAAAAGAGGAAAAGCAGGATCAAGACCACCACGTGGGCCTCATGGACCCAAGGTAGGAAAAGCAAAACATTTCATTCGTTTTTTTGGGGGCTATCCAGTAGGACAGAGGAAACACAGGTCTGCGGGTATCCTACACACATTATATCGCCACCCAATCTCTCTGCCACACCAGGATCAGAAAACAAATATCTATAGACACTATATTCTTAGCAGTCAAGTAGGTTTACATTTATTGTAGTCAGATTAACAAAAGCTAGTTGCTGATTGGCTGTTTTAGAGTTTCTTTTGCAAAGTGGTGTGCTCTAAAGCAGTGGTTCTCAACCTGTATAATCTCAGGACCCACATTTGTCCTTGGTCATTAAGTAGCGCACTGCAATGGAATGCACGGCATTGCAGTACAGGGCGTTCGGCTGCAGACGATCGGACTGTGGGCGGGAGGTGTGTTTGGGGTGTCATTTTCCACACCAGAGCGTGCAACAGGTGTGATTACGTGGTGCAGTGCATTAATTGCATGGGACTGTGTGATTAACGCACTGTACTGGTGTGAACGGACCCTCAAAAACACAGACACACCAAAATTGTTTTATAATTCTCCCTATCTTATGAGAACTGGAGAGGATCCTCAGCTTGGGGTCCACAGTGGGCTGCTCCAGCCATATGCGCATTGTTTGTACAGCTCCCTTGGGCCCCCCCGTAGAGGTGCCAGGAGCCAGAATGTGACGTCAGTCCAGTCCAGGCACCTCTACAGGGCACATGTGGGAGCTGTAAGCAATGAACATATGGATGGAGCTCCCTTTTGGCCATACTTCCAGCCCAGCCCACCTCAAGCTGACATGCAGGGTCGGGCAGCATATTTTGGATGGCTACACGCATGAGAACTGACGGGTCTGAGCTAGGGGGAGGCTGAGGAGTCTCTCACCTTTAAAAGTGAAAGGCATGTGGTGATCCACTGAACATAGGGTGCGACCCACTTTTGGGTCACGACACACCAGTTGAGAACCAAGGCTCTGAAGCAATATTTATAGTAGTATAATTTTGAGCAGGGAATGGTTCGAACTTAGAACCTTTGTCTGGTTTTCATTCCTCTATGTGTCCCCACTGTTCTGGTATCCATTTTCAATGATGGAAATCCAAAATTTACAGTTATCAGCAGAACAGGAGGTCAGGGGTAATATTTCAAAGTGGACACCTGTTTCGGTGACAGTTGTCTAAGACAACTTATTTTGCATGCCTGCTTTAAGTAAAACTTTTATAACAATACTAAAAACATCTATTTGCAGAAAACACAGGATTCTGGGTTCCATCTGCTCTTGCAAAGGACAGTGTTTAAGTGAGATCAGCAGAGTGTTCAGGTGGAGCTACTGATTTGTTGGCTCTGCTTGAATGTCAGTACCATAAGTATCTCTGGCAGAGACCATGTGACGTATGCCAAGGCATTGGTCATGTGTCTGGCTCCGGCTCCTCAAAGGAAAGGTTATTATATTTGTATCTGAACCTTTATTTAAAGTAGCATGCTTTAATAAAGCAATTATATATATTTTTTTGCCTTTGGGTTAGTTTGATATAGAGAGATTCATTTGTCATTTTTTTATTTTCCTTTTTTTGTTAAAAAAAGTTGATTCACAAAATGGCATAAAGTGTGTCAGAAAAATGTACTGTATAATGTATTCCTGTTCAGTAAATACTATTTGGACTTCACTTTCAGGGAGCCAAAGGAAGACAGGGTCCAGACGGGCCACCAGGACCAAGAGGACCCTATGTGAGTGTTTGCATTGTCAGCTATATTCATTGAACATTTGTTTTCTCGTGGCTTTCAACTCCCCTTATGTTTTCCAGGGTATTCCAGGACTCAGGGAACAGAAAGGAGAGCCAGGTCCAAAAGGGCTGAAGGTAAGAGACCAAAACAATCAACATCTACTATGCATGAACAGTGGCGGACCTAAGGAACAAAGGGCCCTGGTGCAAGATTTTTTTTGGGCCCCCCACCCCCCAAAAAAACCCACAAACACAGCGCTCTCCTCACGCAGCGCTCAGCCGGCTGTGACTTTTTCTCCTCCCCGCTGGGACACAGAGCAGCGCCCAGCGGGGAGGAAAGAATGCACGGATGCGCTGCTGTATCAACAGAAAAATTGCACTTTTGGCATTTAGCCAAAAGTGCCATTTCCGGCCGATATCTTTTGCGGCCGATATATCGGTGCAACCCTAATATTTACAGCAATGCAGAATGGCACAGGCTATAGAGGACTACACATCCCAACAATACTTTATATAACAATAGCATTTCTGTATAAAGTACTGCATGCATGAACATGATCTCTAGAAAAGGTGCTATAGCTATGGCATAGGCAACATCTAAAATGTGTATTTTCCCTAATCAGTACACTGACAGATTTACCTTTTGAATTAAATTACTTTTGAAAAATAGCAGTGTTCTTCCTGTGTCTAGGCACTCATGTAGATTGAGCCTAGTATCTGTATATCTGCAGTGTGAATTTAAGGCGCTATTCCTCTAACAGGTGGAGTGAGATTTGGTGATGCCACTACTGTGCGGCTCACTTTTCCCTTTGCTGGAGAGGGGGCTGTAACTGCCAAGCTGCAGTGCAAGGATTTCCCCGCTTTTGCTTCATTAATTGTGTGTATCTGGACTTTCTGCGCCTCTTCTGTTGCTTCTTGATTAATACCCCACCAGTCATCAAATCATCAGTCATCAGGAAGGCAAATCTGAAATTAAAAATCAAAGCCTTCTCCTAAACCAAGATGCTACCTCCACACAGAGACACAATGTGGAATAAGGCATGGTAAATCTGTAATGAGGAAAAACAATACTGATGACTAGTTTTTTGTTCTCTTCTTTACTTATTAGTCACTTACACAGTTCAGGTGCTCTTTAAAAGTCTATTGAAAAGAGTGCATTATAAATAATTCCCCAAATCTCTCCCAATGATTAGCTAATATCTTCCTTACCTATAACCTCAACTCATACATGGCTTTCATTTTTGGTGGAGGAGTTACCATGCTTTGCCGTTCTCTTTCCTGTCCTATAGACACACTTTCTCCATTAATTAAAGGAGAGTTATGAGGCGAGTGATTTTCACTCAGCTTCATAATCTTAGCCGACCTGTGACAATGAAACTGTCACAGGTGGGCTCAGTAGATTGAGAAGTGAGCGAACACATACCGTTGCTCGCTCACTTCTCGATCCTGTCACTGCAGAGAGCCGTAACTGTCACTGTCAATCCCGCAGCTGGGTTGATCTCGACAGCAATGTCGGTATCCATTCCGGCTGCTGCGTCTCAGTATACCGCGAGCTGTAGCTTTGGGTCACGGGAGAACGCTAGTTTGTGTTCTCCCGTGACCCTTAGGTGAACCATGGGGAAAAGCCCTGACCCCATAGTTCTCCTTTAAGTAAACAAACTCTTAAAACCTGCCTCTTCAGAACTTCCTATGCAATTTAACTTCTACCATCACCCATTATAGCCGTGTAACCAACTCTTTTTCCTTCCATCTACCACTAACTGACCTATGCTATCTCATTGTAGCTACTGTACTCCCACCTCTAAGACTGGAACTTCTGTCAGGCAAGATGGTGTTGTCCTATGTTCTGTTCTACTATGGGTCTTGTTTAATGTCCGTAATTTGTATCTCTTTGCTCAGTGATGACATATCACATTGTTATAACAAAGGATGACAGTAAGCATAAGCAAGATATTTTACATCTTCATTTTTATTACATTTTCTACTCGCTTGATCAAAAATATTGTCATCTACTCAACATGACTAGTGCCTGGGAGTAACCAGCATGTCTACTCTGCAGGGTGAAGTTGGCTTAGATGGGCCGTTTGGGCCAAAAGGAGAAGAAGGCCAGAAGGTTTGGAAATGTTTTCACCACTCATAATAGAGATTTTAGACTTTCTTCTGCATCTCAACCTTATGTTATTAGCTTTCATCTTTTAGGGAAAACAAGGACTTCCCGGGGACAATGGACCTCCAGGGGAGAAAGGTGACGAGGTACATAATTTACTTTTCTAATACTAGTAGAATAATGTATTACATTAAACCTGGCTCCATTGTTCTCTATCAACCCTTACAGAGAGCCTGCTGCTATATAAAATGTTTTAAAGCAAGCCATACCTATAAAAGAAGTCACGGGATGTCACTCTATTCCTGACAAATCTTCTACTGAGGTCTGCACTGAAACTCACGATTTAGAAAGTGTTGAGCTCATGGGTCTCCAACAGCCCTCACTGGTTTCTCCCTGTGACTGCTACTCATTACAGGATAAAGCAGTAATGTGGAGGTTACAAGGAGGAACCAGTGAAAACTGCAGGCAACCTATTAGATCAACATTTCTGTAAGGGTCGGTTTCAGTCTAGATTTCTGCAAAACATTTCTCAGGATCAAAGTGGAGTTCAGTGGCATAGGCAGCAGAATTTTAAAACATTTTGTTTAGTGACAGGGGTGCATAAAGAGAAAGTACAGTGTATATGCAACAAACATACATTTTGACTTATTATTACAGTGTTTGCCTTAACGTGTATCTAAACCCAAAAGCAAAGATTTAATATATTTCAGCTTACCAGTCCTTAGATGTGGTGGCTGCATTCGTTTTCTTTTTTAGGCTCTGTTTTCTTTATTTTCCCAATAAATTCCCAGGTCCAGTAAAATAAATTGCTGCAGAGAACAAAGGGGAATTAATATAGCCAGAGCTCAAGACATTTATAGCTGCAGATGGATAACATAAAATTCAAGAAAAAGTATTTGCTTTCCCGTATGTGTTAGTCACAAAATATTTGTCAAAATGTGTTGTTTTAGTTAATTGTGTTGTAGTTTATCTTCTCAAACTGGAAGACAGACTAAGCTAGCCATTCATGTAAAAACTAGGAGGACAAATACTTCCTACCTTAGAGGTAAACAGTAAGTTCTGCAGTAGATCAGGAAATTAAAGCATTAAGCACAGTAGGCCCATAGGTGGCAGAGACAAAGAGACAGCTTTCTTTGGTCACACAATTCCTGTCAAAAGTGGAAATATATAAGTTAATTTGCACACTGTCACAATATTCTAAGCCAGGATAGACTAAGTAAAACAACAAAAAACAAAAGAGCGCCACAACCTAGCCCAGTCACTGGTCCAGTGATTGTGCTAAATTGTGGCGCTCTTTTGTTTTTTGTTGCCTTCTAGCACCACACAGGATACCTCAACCTGTTTTCTAAGATCTTGAACACCTACCATTGGCACTACGAGATCCCCCCATTGACACACTTTCAGTTTTAAGTAAAACAACAAACTTTACTTTGTAACACGGATGATCCAAGCAGAAGGGGCGCTTTGGGTGCCAAGGGTTGTGTGCCAACAGGTTCCCATCAAAAAAAAATCCGGTTCTGCTTACAGATTTAAAGAGAATAAAAGTAAATACACTGTAGCAGCAATAAGGTAGGAATGAAATGGGTAAATCATTTTGCAATTTTTACTTACAAATATAGATCACCAAAACAAAAATTTGAAGTTCTTGAATTTTATTCTCATTAGGGAGTTATTGGGCCTCAAGGACCCCAAGGACTTCCCGGGTCCCAAGGTCTTCCAGTAAGTAAATTCTACAATGTTGTGCCTATACAAACACACATCCAAATATTCTCATATTTGTAGCTATTTAGGCTAAATTTAGTGTTTTCTCTCTGTTTTATGTTTAGGGTCCTGAAGGCATGCAGGTGAGGCATATGGCATCATGTTCCTCTCCTATTTTATCAATGTGTCATGTATCAATTTATGATATCTGCTTTTGTAATTGCAGGGGCCAAAAGGTTTCCAAGGACCTGAAGGAGCTCCAGGCCCTCCTGGACCACCGGTAAGCAAAAGTTTAGGAAGGGTGACAGGAGTTCATGGACCACCATCAGCTGGGCAACAGCAGTTCCCATTATGTGCTGGAGGCTGCTGGCTTGTTTTTTTGTCAATTACTGAAAATCTATTGGTTGGTCAAGCCTAACTAACACTGGACATATTCTGAGAATGCAAAAACATGTAATAATTGACCATTCCACAAGAAAACCACACAGCTCTTTAGTACTTGCATCCTCCAGACATTTTCAAGTCACTTGCACAATTTCTACATCTGGTACAGCAAATTATTTGTTCCTGAAAATGCTTATTTTTGCACATCCATTAGACAATACAGGTGACCATTATTAATTGTGGCAAAATCAAACAGATTCCAGTTAACAGACATAGGATGTCAAATGTTTCCCTTTTATTGTATATTCCTTTATGTAAGGCTATGCTTTCTTTGGTTTTTAGGGACCCCCAGGAGCACCTGGTCCCCCAGGGCTAGTGCTGAGTGCCCAGAGCCAGAGTATACGGGTAAGTGATAAAAAAATTGGTGTAGAGTGTGGACTCTAAGCTTTCCTGAGGATGAACGTTTCAGAAAGTTGTGAGACTTCTGGTAATAGTAGCAGTTAAGGTATATCTAAAGCCAATTTTTTTCAGTGCCTATGTCCCTTCACTATTGCTTTCCGTGGTCACCAGAATTAATAGAATGGTTTATCTTTCCAGCAGGGACATAGAGAGCTGTAAAAACCTGTCAAATATTCTAACCCTTCCCTACTCTATCCAAAAACTAAAAAAAAATTAAACATTTTGGCTTTAGATACATTTCAGGACATCGAAAAAATATTTTTTGTCACTTTCTAGCGGTTGTTTCCCCATTTGGCATCATGGAAGGACATTGTTCCATGGGATCTCATCCATCATCTGGAAGAAGACCTGAAGCTCTTGGCTGCCCCACCTAATGGGACCAAGGAAAATCCAGCGAGCACATGTAAAGAACTCCAGCTTGTCCACCCTCAACTGCCAGATGGTAGGGTATTCTGAGACAGTGCTGACATTAAATATAACATATCTTAGTATGTAGCCAAGGATGGGGCATATTCTTCAGCACAATGGCTTTGTGGCTATGCCTCTTTCAGGATTGATAGAAATGTTCTAGGGATCACTAATGGTATATTTTTTGGATCTTGTCTGCTAGGATATTATTACATTGACCCTAACCAGGGCAGTCCTCAGGATTCTTTTCCAGTGTTCTGCAACTTTACTGCCGGTGGTGAGACCTGTGTGCATCCTCAGGAAAGCCAGGTAATTTACAATGGTTACATGACAGCAAACAAGTTGTTCCGTAGTTTTCAGGTTGACCAATCCTGTTGTTTACGGTTTGTAGATATTGGGAAAGGCATGGCTTCAGAGCTACTCATTGCAAGAAGGATTCCAGTGGTTCAGCATGCTTCCTGGGGGCTTTTCGGTAAGACCAGAGCTGGATCTATGGTCAGTTGATGCAAGGGAAGGTTAAAATCCAGACCATGTCAAAACCATTGTTAATGCTAATTCAGTTTCAGTCTTCTGCTAGTGATCACACTCACAACAAAATGTATTATAATTGAAATGTACTTATCTTCCACTAGGCTTTATAGATGAAAGCAGCATTGGTTACCAAAGTAGTAGTTCAGCAGCAGTCCAGTCTTGAATTAATAAGCACGATACCTTTTTTATATCCATCTAACTATAGGCATTACATTTTATTATAGGCATTTAATTATAGGTATTAGAGTTAGTTATATTAGCCAATTTCTTTTATGAGTTAGTATAGATGTTAGTATAGATGTTAGTACAATGCTATGATATAAGGTTCCCAATTTGTGATTAGCACATCGGAGCTGGTACCTAATCCAGACATTGCGATAACTGTGTGGAACAGTGATCGGTCCCTGAGTTTGTCTTAGAGGAGGTTCACACCATTTTCCAGACCAGATCTGGTCTGGAAAATGGTGCGAAACTGCCCGCAGTTCCAGTGCATTCCAGACAAAATGAGACATGCAGTATTTTTCTAGTCTGGTCTGGAACGGACTGCGCTGGTGTGAACAGAGGCCAGAAATAGCACAGTGATACATTAAGATGCATTTTGGGTCTGGAAACAATCCAGATTGTCTGCAGACAATCTGGATATGGTGTGAATGGGCCCTTAGACCTTGGCTAGGACCTTAAACTTACTTCTTATATTTTTATTGTTTTTTTTATTTTTCATCTTCACCATGAAGTTGTTGTACAATGACAAGAGTGTGGTCCAGCTGCGGTTTCTCAGACTCCAGAGCCTGCGTGTATACCAAGTACTGCGATACGTGTGCCTTGCTCAGCCAGGACGACCTACAAGGGACAAGGACGTGAAGTTTTTGACAGACGGACGTGATCAGAGCTTCCTGGTGACCCTCCAGGGATGTGAGGTATGTGGTGTTTCACAGAAAAGAAGTATTAAAGCCTCAGAGTGCAAAGTAAGTAACATTTTTAGGAGATAATTCAACAATAGCCTCCAATATATTTTCCCTCCACACAGGTTTCTTCTAAATTTATGGCAGAGTTAATTACACATCATCAAAGGTTTTTATTACTTTCTGTGTCCCCACGTGTGAGATTGCCTCTCCTGTTGCAGTGACCACATGGAAATTGAAGGTAAGTCTCCCGTCGGGGTCACAGGCAGCAATAATAGCTCAGCAGAGGTTCTGTTTCCCACACCTTGACATGACTGTGTGACATTGGGTTCAGCATGGTGGCTGAATGTAAAAACCTTGAAATCCCTGGTCTTCCTGAACACATTGTTTGAGGAGCAAACTGGAATGATTGTAACACCGGCATTTAGGGAAATCCTGGACTACCTTCCCATCAGTGAGACATAGCCAGGACTTGGTGGAACATTAATAGCAATAAACATAATGTAACAGCCGCACTCGGATCGGAGCTGGAGCCGCGGCTCGTGGACACCCTGCGCAGGCGCGCCGCGGGTCTGTAACCCCGGCTCGGCAGGGTAAGAGGGTGACGTCAGCCGCTGCTTTCCAGCTACGCCTTGCACAGACGCATCAGAGGATCCCTCCTTCTCTTCCCCACGCCGCAGCCACGTCGGGCGCAGGAGCGTCACGAAACTCCGCCCCCTCCAGACGCAGTACCCGGCTTAAAAGCCACAGCTGAGGTATTGATCGGCGTCTTCTGTTGTGTGTACAGGACGCTGACCAAACCAGCTCCCTACTCGCCTCACAAAGGACCCAAACACCTATACCTGTCAGGAGACTCCACAACCAAAGCCACCATACCTATCCGGAGACGCCACACCAACGAACCGCAAGTACTCTGGAAATTAATGCTCTGATTAAGAGATTCGGTCAAACCTCAGACGCATGTTGATCTTGTGGGTCTCTTCTAATATATGTGTGATACCCTGACAGCCTATCGAATAGTCAAACTGCCTTTAGGACTCTTACTAAATGTTTTCCATTCTTTACCTTACTTGCATCATAATCTTCCAGTGCAACTAGTACCCTGGTGTTGATCAGAGGTACAGCACTAAGAAGGAGACTGAGTTCACTTATACCAATAGAATTGAATACGGGGTGTGATGCATTGCAGTTTCCTCTTGGCCTTACTTCAAAACTGGGCAGAAAGAGGATAAATTGCTACCTGATTCCCGTCCTACAGCACTAGCTAACACCGCAGTTGAGATCCACTGTAGAACCTACCTCACGTTACTGGCGAGCATTACACATAAGGATGCACACAATGTTTCGAGGCAATGATCTTCACCATGTCTTGCCTAACAAAAGGGGATTAACCCAAAAACGTATTTCTACACACATACTGTCTGTCTGCAAGTTTGCTACAATAAACAGAGTATTCCCTAATACAGTATGAGCCCGATTACTTTCTTTTGCTTGTTGGACTGGAGAGGCTGTGTCAACCTTTCTGATTTACCAATCTATACTGATCATTTCAATCTTTTGCTAAATGCTTCATTATCACTGGGCTTGGTGGATCCAATGTATTGATGTCCTGGCAAATTTTGTCCTCATGTGGGAAATGTAGGAAGCTCATTGGCTGCAAGCATTGTTCGGCAAACAATTTTCCAGCGTGCCCCTTCGACAAAATTCTATCTAATGATCCACTTTTGTCAAGGACATGAGGCAACCCTCAGATTGCATTCAATCCATGTGTACCCTAGGATATAAGGCAACCCTCGGATTGCATTTAATACATGTGTACCCAGCTTTAGAGAATAGCTGGAAAGGTAACACAGAAAATCACCTCCCACTGTGTTGATGCCACTTGACAGACCAGAATCGGGTTCCCTAGTTCCTAGATAGTGAATCAGTAGCTGAGTTTTTACTGCAGAATGCTCCATAACCACTTGAAGACTGGAGTTTACTCCTTACCTGTCCAGACCACTTTTCAGTATTCAGCACTGCGATACTTTGACTATCATTTATTCAGTCATGCAATGCTGTACTGAAATGAATTTTATATCATTTTTGGGGACAGATAGATCTTTCTTTTGGTGGTATTAAATCACTGTTTTTTTTTATTTTTGAATATTGTAAGAAAGTCACTGGTCTTTAATCAGTATTGGCAATAAATGCAGCTTTATTGCATTCAACGTAAAAGTCTCTTATTATCCACAGGGTACGTTTCCCCCTTTTTAAACAAACAATTTCCGGCAGAACTCAAAAGTAACACAAATAAAAAGGCCTACTCCACCTTAGGAGGCTAACTAAACGGTAGTGTCCCTCACTACGTCCTACTGGAGCGGCTATTCAAGCTTCAGTACCCTGTCACAATATATAAAAAGAAAAAAGTACCAAACATTTTGAAAAAACAAACAACTTTTCCCTGTTATGTTATGAAACTAGCATACCCAAAATTGGCAATAGGTGACGCTTTAAAAGCTTTTACTGCTCATCAATTTAGTGTTAACAGTGATTGATGGCCCTAAAATTATTGCTCACACTCCGACATTCGCGGTGATATGTAACATGTGCGGCACAATGGGTGCAATTGTTGTTTTCACGCGTAGGTGCACCCGATACATGTGAATGTTTTTACACTTTTGCCTTGAGTTTTGCCTTTACAAAAAAAATCAGCAACCAAAGTCATGAAGACTAACTGATTACTTTGTCTCTTCACAGGCCAGTGAATCATTCAACAGGACAGAAACTCTTCTTCATTTTGCTCCCTTGGACCTATCCTTACTTCCTGTCCGTGACTTGGCTGTGTATTTTGATGGGGACATGGACCACCAATATGGCTTCCTCATAGGCCCCGTGTGCTTTAGCTGAGATATGTTTTTCTGCGCTGGCACACTGGTGACGACGCACCCCCAGTTGGAGGATGGACGCCCTGTGCTATTTATACAGGAAAGTGATATTTGGACCTACACCCCCCTCTCTCAGGAAGGGAGACCCTAGATATTGTTTACAATGGAACTTGGTGCTTTTTCTAAATCTCCTGGTGAGAACCACACACACACCTCAAGTCTTCCAACCCAAGGAACATGTGATGTTCTGTGGAAGGATGACTGACCTCGAATGCACTTATTTTTCATTGTCATTTGGTGCTCAGTGAAACATTGCACAACCCTTTCCACCCAGACCCTTTCCAGTGAAGAAAGACAAACATGAAAATTAATTGTCCCCACAATGGAATAGGTCCATCCAGTGCTCTTACAGATCATTCCTAATACTTTGGTTTGGAGATCGACATGGGAAAGGCTGGATCATGGGACATACATGAAGTTGCAGACCAGTGTCATGAGACTTAGTCCATGTTAAGGGGAATTTTGTGGAGGTCATTTGTGGGCATCTTAAAAGAGGTTTTTTTAAAAAAGTAAACATTCACTCCAAACTAATTGATATGAAAACGGTTTTAAAATCATTCACAGGTGAACTCCAAGAAAACTTGTGATTATTAAAGTTTGACCAATGAAAAACCATGTTGATGTTATAAAAGAATGTTGCCTCTTTGAAGGTAACCTTCAAAGTTCTAGAAAGCACCATTGTCCTGGCTCTTGGTCTGCTTCTCTTCCATGGCACATCAACACTACCTGTGGCAGCCGGCATTCTTACCTTGTAAAATCTCCTGATGGATACCACCGTGATAGCGTTTGGCAGAGGGAGTGATTGAAGATAAACAACAAGTCACAATAAAGGCCATAATTTGGGAAGATGATGCCACCATGGATCAAGCCCTCTACTATACATATGCTTTGGGTAACATTCTTTTATGCCGTTAACTTGCTTTGATTTGTTAAAACTTTATCAACCTTTTTTAGGGTTGTTTCTCATTTAAAGCCCAGCACCAGGCAACAAGTAACATCCATCAGTGAAATTCTTATTGCATCTGCAGTCCTGCTTAAGCCAGACAGAGTTTTACTTTTATATGAGTTTGCTTTAAAATCCAGTGTAGCCAAAATCTATAATTGTGCATGTGCTTCAATGCATGACAGCAGCCTCTTTCTTACATGGTTTTGTGCTGTGCAACCTCCTCATGCACCATTATGAGTTGGTGAGGCTGCAGTAAGCTCAGAGAAGGAGCAGTACATGGGACCAGTCAATAAAAAGAGGACACCAGAAACTATGTGAATTTACTACACATCCTATGTGAACAACAGGCCAAAATGCCCACCACCTCACCACATGTAATCAGCCACCAAAACATTCCTTATTTTCACCTAAAAGCAGTTAGGCTTATTCCTGTTGTTGGTCCTGGCTCTGGTGGGAGGGCTGAGGTTGCTACAGTCATAAGCTGGGTACAGTGGTCAATCTTCTTAGCTATCCAGTTATAGGCTTTTCCTAAACACAGTTCCTGGCCACGTGATCCTCTTGCCACAGCTAGGCAGGATAAACACATGGGGAGAATGGGCCTGTAAGCAGGTGAAAGTAGCATTTTAATATCAGGGCACGCTCAGAAATAGGTACGTTAAAAAAAAGGGTTGTTCTGAGTGGGTTAAAGCCTACTTTAATAAACACAATTTTTTGTTTTTGTTTTACATATTTATTACTTAATTATACTTAATTATATATGGACTGGCCATACAATGTACAATGTTTGTGCAGCATGTCCCAGTGAAAGTATGGAAAGGGTTTTGCTGGCCTATATCTATTCAAGCTCACTGGTAGAAAAGACTTTCAGGGCTCATTCACAGTATATACGTTCGGGCTGTGCTGGCCATTTTAAGAGTGCAGCCCGAACACAAGACAAGGCAGTTTGCCTTGTCATGGGTGGTGACAGTTCACAAAACTGCCATCCAGTGGCGTGCACTTAAAATAGTACGGAATGCAGTACTTTTTTTAAGCGCACTGAAGTGAGATGCAGTACAACCGCATTGCACCATGGTGAGCCCATAGAACTTAATGAAATATATCTTGTGACATTTCAGTAATGTTCTAGCAAAAAATAATAAACAGTGCGATGCGGCTCAATTGAGCTCATCGGCACTGTCAGTGTACATGTACACCGGCAGCCGTGCAGTTGACTGTGGCTGCTGGTGTGAACAAGCCCTAAGGCTTATAAATATTCATAAATAAAAAAATAGTTACATATTTGTCATTTTTTTGCCCATCGGTACTTCTTTTTTCAAGAATTTTAATTATGAAGTAAATCAGTGGGAAAGAGAATATGGAGGCTGCCTTTGCTTACTTGTTTTTAAAGGTGCAGGCTCTGGTGCCAACATCCTGATTTAAGCTTTATTACCTAATAATTCTAGATTAGAATAAAATGTCACCAGCTGCATCTTTGTTCTGGGCCGGTCATTTGCTAGGTAGTAAGGCCAGATTAGGGTGCATGGACACCTCTGTGTTGGAAAATATCCGCATTTTACATGCGCTTGTAATATGTTTTATATGCCATGCATTTTGAAGCATTTTACATTTGTTGAGTTTTTATAGAAAATCAGAAGTGGAAAGATGTTTCCTGGTTTGTTTGTTTTTACAAGATTGTAAAATGTTACCATTCATTTCTATATAACCCGAGTTTACATGGAAAATGCTTTTAGAATGCTGCTGGCAATATTATAACAAACTGCAATGCACTAAAACATGAAGGTATAAATAGTTCCATTCAGGAAAATATCGACTGCATTTTATACATGCAAAAAATGCAGAGTTGTAAATGCACCCTTAGGATGACAGCTCGGATAGCAACCCAGCTTAAATAATAATTAACAATGTATTTTGTTTTTTAACCCCTTCATGACTGAGGCCCTTTTTTCAATTTTTGCACCCATACCCCAGGCAGCAATAATATAAAAGAAACTCAGACTGCAAAACTGACCTTCTATTCAGAACTGTCTCCTGCATTACCTCTTTTTCAACAAAATATGTTCTCAGTGTTCCAGCACCCAATCCTGAAGATTTTGAGTGCACATGTGAGTGCAGGGTGTCATGGCCGCTAGGGAGACATTGCTATGGGACCTCTCAATCACGGTGTACTGGTACAGAGAGTAATCATTGCCAATCTCTGCATCAGTGGGAACCACCAAGCCCAAAGAAGAGGCGAAGAGGACCCTGCGCCATGACTTTATCAGCCTTAAGGCTTTGGAAAAGGTGTGCATTAAACCAAAAAAGCATATAATACAGCCAGTGTGGGCCACAAGGGTGGAGGGAACAGAGCCAGCAGTTGGCCTTTAAGCAGCTTCACATTTATCTATTTTGGTGATCTTTGCTGCAGGTTTCTGCACAGCACATTTTCCATGGGGATGGCTGCTAATGTATGTAAAACAAGTGTAAAAATAAACTGATGGCATTGCAACTGCACCACAGGAAAAATGCATGATATGAGCGAGAACGTAGACTGAGATAGCACCTCCTACTGGCCACATGGCCTTGTGTACAACACTGTTTGGTCAGTAGACCTGAGTGAAATAATCAGGTTGCCATAAATGACCTCTTTCTGAACATACTAGTTGCACAGCTGCCTCTGACATTAATAGCTCCTGAGTCACTCACACAGAACAAGTGTGCATCTGGTAAAGTTAGAGGAAAGTCAGAACTCCTGATGAGGAAACTAATTCTGTGTCAGTGGCTAAAAAGTATCTGAAGCTTCTGGATCAACATAAAAGTCAGACAGTAAGCCCAATTTCAACCCAACTGTCTGTGTCCCTCTTGAAGATATGAGGATTGTAAACAATGCCAGGCTGGGGGTAGGGAGAAGAGGTTAACACCTTGGGTGCTTCAGCAGGAGGGGGTAAAAAAAAGGGCAGGGCCTGCAACCTATGCTCCTGAAGTAGTTCACAGCTCACGAGAAGGGGCAAACTCTATTCACCTTGTCCCAGCACTGGCTGGAAAAACAGTTATTGATAACAAAAATAAATAAATCTCTCCAATGGGGACACAGACAGCAACAAAAATACTTTAGATCACCATCTGATAGATAGGTGCATTAAACAGTTTTTTTGGGTGTGTGCTTTGTTTCAGTCTTTTGAGAAATACCTTTTAAACTGGTATGTTCACATGAATACATGTTATCAATCAAGCCTATGGATTAAAATCCCTGGCAATTAAATGGTAGCATGTTGCCAAATGAAATGTAAACTTCTGTTGGTTGGTGGTTATTGTGGAAACCCCTCTTTATTCCCTCCTTGTGAGGCCCATGATGCCACAATTCAATGTTTTACTTGCTTGTGTTCACAAATTCCTGAACATTGTGTGCATATCCAGTCATACACATGTGAGTATTGTTGGGTAAGATTTTCTCATAAAGCAATGTGATAAAAATGCAATGTATTTAAGCTGTATATATAATTATAAAGGAGATGCAATGTCTATGTTAAATAAAGTGCCTTTTGTTATATATAATCATGGATTTGTAAGACGTGTGTATTTATATTCGGTTCCTATATCAAATTACTGAAAAGATATAAACATTTTAACCTACATTTTGCGGGCAGCTTGGTATGTGCACAATAAATACATTTTCTGGAGCCTACATAGCAGTATACTAATGATATGCTGCCATGATAGGCACCATGAAAGGAAAATTACAGTAAGTATGATACAATTTTCCATTCTTCTGCCCCAGTGGTAAATTAATTTGAAAAACACCTTGATTTTCAGCGCTGTCCCCCCTCCTCTTCCAGCCATTCAACCCAATTCCTGTGAAACAATGGTGTCAAGGCACTGCTCCCCACCCTGGACTCACAGGAATAATACTGCAGAGAGCAGAGACACATCTTTACATGGCACTGTTCTCTGCAGCATTTAGGATTCGGCCACCACCAAAAGGAAGAAGAGGGCAAAAAGGTCTGTGATGTCAACAGACTCAGTCGAAATCTATTTTTAATTTTTTGTTTCTCACGAGTATTGGGTGCTCTACTTAGGAGGAGGGCAAATGGAGGAAGGAGAGGAGCTTTAAGCTGTCCCCTTAAAGCCCATTTCCACCTTTGCAGAGGTATTTTTAAAACATATTCTAACATATGCTAGCAATGAACACTGACAGGGTTATTCACATAAGGGTGAAGAGTTTGGAGAAGACAGGAGAAGTGAACAATCTAGGACAACATAGCTGATTTGGAAAAATTCTCCGATTCAGCTCACTTTCCAGTTATAGACAGTTATAGACAGCTATATTGTCCTAGATCAGGGGTGCCCATAAGGTCGATCGCGATCCACCAGTCGATGGCGTAGCGATCACTGGTAAATCGTGATGTCCTCTCCTCCCGCCCGTAGGGCTTCTCTGGATCCCCGCTGCTCTCCCCATCTGTATGCAGTGGGGATCCGAGAAGAAGTGAAGGAACCGCTGCAGCCGGCGGCAGGGGAGGGCGGAGGAGGGACACGCTGTCACAGAACTAAGGCTGAGCGGTGAGGAACGAGAGAGAGATGCCCGGCCAGGATGTGACAGCCGGCCGAGCGGCAGAGGATCGGTACATATCAGTGATGTACCAATCCTCTGTGCAGGACAAACACTGGAGCGATCAGCTGATCACTCCATTGTTTGTAAATAACTGAGACACACTGCTATGTGTCACCAGTTATGAATGAACAGGATGTGATTTACATCACTCTGTACAGAGGCTCCTCCCCATTCAGAAACTGGATGATAGTAGAGCTGGCTACGGGCCGGCTATGCCCGCGGTGCTCGTGCTCTAGGACTCACTGGAATGTAAGCCGACCGACTCATTAGTGCCTGCATTCCGGTCCAGTGCGATCTGCAAAAATAGTGCTCGCAGTATTTTTGCGGATCGCACTGGACTGGAACGCAGGCACTAATGTGCCTGGGTTCCAGGTGCAGGCGATCGCACTGTGGGCGAGGGGCCTGCCTGCGGTGCCATTGACTTCAATGCACCACCACGCCCCCTCCCGCCCATGAATGCAGGTGTTTTTTTGTTGGTAGATCTCATTGAGCTCGTCATTTGAAAAGTAGATCTCCAGACAAAAAATAGTGGGCGCCCCTGGCCTAGATTGTTCAATTCTCCTGCCTTCTCCAAACTCTTTACCCCTTTGTGAATAACCCTGTTAGTGTACATGCAGCAGGCATATGCAGTTGATGTTTATGACAACAGAAACTTATTTTTTTTGTTCTTTTTGACCTCTCCCAATTATTAGTATTCATAGTGGCACTCTTCTTCCCCTGAACAGTGTATTGTGTTCAAAGGCAGAGCTGCTGTTTACTGATCGTGTTACAATAAATAACAGGGAAGGGGAAGAGCTGTTTACAGCCTCATTACAATCCGACCCCCGTGTCAGACTGATTTTCCTGTGGAGAAAATGTTGAATTTGTAGGCTTCAGGCCTAACACAACCTTTATCAAAAAAATGAGGAAAGCCTGCAATGTGAATCATGAAAATGTTCACATGTATACATCATCACTGCACCTCTTCATTACCACAATAAATGCTAATCACTTACAAAGGTGGAAATAGACTTGAAATCCCCACTGTAGAACATAATCTTCTTTGCGCTAAAACACAGTTCCTGGGATCTACATGGCTGCAACAGTCATTGAGACTCAGTAAACATTAAATATCCCACATCAAGTGTGGCTTTTCTTTCTTCTGCACATTGATGGCAAGCCTGAATCATATAAGCCATATATTATAGAACCATACATAACCCTGTATTTCTTTGCCACGTTTCCAATAATAACAGTTTCTACTGCTGCGCTTCATCCACTAGGCGGTTATGTTCTTGCTGCAATATATGGCCAACAACATCAATAGGAGAAGTCCTTGTAGGGTGACTGAAGACTGAAGCTTTAGAGGGATGGTAATCACAGGATTTCTCTCTTCCAGGGGCGTCCCGAGGCCGGGTGACACCCGGAGCGGTGTCCGAGTGTCACCCCGCCGAGACGTCACCATGCCAATCACATCACGCTACTGCCCGGTCCCCGCCCAGGGGCGGAACTACTGCCGTAGCGTGCTGGTTCCTCCGCCCCACTCTCCACGCTACATGGGTCACTATAGCAAGATGGGGATGCCAGACACCCGATACTATGGGTGGTAGCAGTGGCGCAACTATTATCTCAACGGAGGAGGCAGGGGCCTGGCAGAGGAGGGGGCTGGGGCCAGAGGCCCTGC
>NW_017307349.1:80451-84331 GCF_000935625.1 Nanorana parkeri
GGGGGGGGGGGGGGGGCCCAAAAAAAAATCTTACACCAGGGCCCTTTGTTCCTTAGCTCCGCCACTGCACTCAAGCTTTGAATACCCATGTGGTTCCAGATTAAAGCAGCGAGTGTTGCCACCACTCTAGAAGCCATGGGTCACAGGTGCTCTGAGTTCCACAGGTGTGCCCAAGGAAAGCTGCTGACCACTCCCAAAGATCAACCCTCTGCTCCTGAACCACCACTCTTGTGGACCACCATCTTACCCTTTTCATCCCATTTCGTTACAGTTAATAAGAGGCCCCCCCATGCTCGTATCAGGCAGTGGCGTAGCGTGGCGGGGGGCACTTGCCCCCGGGCGCCAGCATGAAGGGGGCACCAGCAGGGCCGAATTTGCCAGGGAACAAAGGGGCGGCAGGGATTCCTATCACCTGGGACATGAAGTTCTGGGGCGTCGGGCGCCCCCCCGGACATACAGCTTCTGGGCTGTGCTAGAACTCCTGCATTGGAAGTGCAGGTTCAATAAAGAGAACCTGTCACCTCCAAATGACATCACACAGGGGCTTGTTAGCTGCTTTGTGATAGCAATAAAGTAAAGTGGGAAAAAAAATTGAATTTAAAAAATTGATAAAAATTGATAAAATATCAAATAAATAAAAATTATGAAAACAAATAAGTAGAAAATAATAATAAAAATGAAAAATATTAAGTAAAAAAAAAATAAGATTAAAAAATAAAAAAGTAACAAATAATAATAAAAAAATTATTAAAAAGTCAAAAATAAGATTAAAAAAATGATTAAAAAGTAAAAGATAATAAGATAAACAAAAATGTAAAAAAGGTTAAAAAATAAAGTGACAAAAAAAGAATAAAAATGTAAACTAACCCTGCCATCCCCACCATCTGGTTGCCATTCTATATTGGTGGGGAGGGGGGCGCATAGAGGAACCTGGCCTTGGGGAAGGAGAGAGAAAAAATCCGGCCCTGGGCGCCAGTCTGAAGGGGGTGCCACTGGCTACTGCCTCCCTCCCTCTGCCGCTCTGCCAGGCCGGCCACACTGAACCATCATGGCGGTTAAGCAGTGCCTCCCCTTGGCTCAGTCAAGTTAGGCAGCCGCCTCAGCACACGCTGGGGCCTCGCAGCTGCCTTTTTTTGATATTACAGAGCCGAAGGTTCGGCAGCCGAGGCGGGAGGAACGCAGGAGGAGAGGTGAGCTATGTTTATAAAAATAACTGGCCTGATAAGTCAATTGGGGGGCCCTGATAACCATTGACATTGCAGGTTACCGGACTCTCCTTCTATCAGTCTGTGGCCCTCCATCCTTCAGACTGCATGGATCGTGTATATCACGATTGAACTATGGTTCGGTTTGTGGGGGGTGGGGTGCTAATGAATAACTTGCCCCCGGGCGCCTCTTGACCTTGCTATGCCTCTGGTATCAGGGACTGGTTTACATGGTTTTATCTTATAAAAAAGGTGATTTTATAAACTGTGTGTTGTTCTATAAGGCAGCGTCTCTCAACCTTTTTTCAGTCACAACACCCTTTAAAAGTATGCAAAATCTCGAGGCACCCCAGTCTAAAATGTAACCAATGTAAAAGAGGATGTGTGTTCCCTCCAAAATCCCTACCAGACCCTTATGCCAGATAGGAGTTCTGATACGGGTTTTAAGGGGAGACCCAATTAAAAAATACCATAAAATGGAGTTCCCCCTTTCACATCAGAGACCCTTTTATAACAGGAGGCCCCCCTTTACATTAGGAGCCTCCTTCACATCACATCAGAGCTCCATCCTTTCACATCAGGATGGGGGCGGGGGGCAGAGGGCACCTCCCTGAAATTGCTCTCTTCAGGTTGGGATCTCTGGACCCCCCCATTACATCAGGAGCCCTTTACACATCAGAATACTCCGCTTCACACCAGGAGCCCTCCTTTCACATCAGAGTCCCCCTATTTTCAGAACTCTTTTTACATCAGAAGTCCCCCTTCACATCAGAGTCCCCTTCTTTTCAGAACTCCATTTATATCAGAAGTCCCCCTTCACACCAGGAGTCCTCCTTTCACATCAGAGTCCCCCTATTTTCAGAACTCTTTTTACATCAGAAGTCCCCCTTCACACCAGGAGTCCTCCTTTCACATCCGAGTCCCCCTATTTTCAGAACTCTTTTTATATCAGAAGCCCCCCTTTCACATCAGGGCCCCCGTCCCCCCTTTACATCAGAGCCCCCTCAACATCAGAGCCCCCGTCCACCCTTCACATCAGAGCCTTACCCCACATCAGAAGCCCATCTGCACCGTGAAAACTCAGTAAAATTCAGAACGCTGTTCAGGGCACCTCTGAAGAATCCATATAACAGCGTGGTTAAGAAAGGCTGCTATAAGGTACGGTCATTCCTCTTTTCGGGATGTGGTTGCGTACTTTTGCTTGTTTCATCTGAATTTTTTTATTAAATGATAATATTACTACAAATATATATTTATATTATGTAATATACCTACAAATACTCAGCAAGGGGGCATATTTGTGTTAGGTAACTGACAGGAAAACGTTTTTCTCAGTGATCGTATATTTTGCCCTCTGTTTTAGGCTTCCTTGTGATGCGTGAACGTGCGTCACATTTGTGCGTGTTTTTGCCACCATTGCTGTGCATCAGCCCTTTCAACGAACGTAGCAAAATAAACTTTCTGTGTTTTTTGACCACGAGTTCTGCGTGCGTGACGCTTATTCATGCACGGGCACAAACGCGTGTTTTGCAGGCTGCATTTAGGGTGCTATTAACAATGGCACCGCAAGCGCATTGCACGTTTTTGACAAATTGCATAAACGCGCCAAAAGAGGTCCATTCACCTACATTGGACGTGAGGATGTTGAGGAACATTCCACAGTCCGATTGGAGGGAGAGAGAAGTGAGCGCTGACTACTCTGCTCCTAGAGAAAAACAAGCAGTTAACCCTTTCAATGCGGGGTAATCTCACTACAGGGGGTTAATTTAGGTAATTTCTAGAGTTCTTCTTTAATTTTCCCCAATATATGTATCTCCCAATCACAATACAGAGTGCAGTATTCAGCCCGACCACTACCACCACGACTTCCTCAGCTGTAGAGATAGACAAGGTGTGCAGGAGGCGGAGCACGAACAGCACTGGGAAGCGTGTGCAGGGATTGGTCGGGAGAACAGTGGCGCATGGGCGCCGGAAGAGGCGGGTCTCCAGTGACAGAAACGGAAATGTTCTGTCAGTCGCGGCCTGACAGCGATGTGAGCACTTCCGGTAGTGGCGGGGGGGGCGGAGGCGGCTCGGGAGGAGAGAGCTGGCCGGGCGGAGATGTGAGGGGCGAGGCTGGCCCGGTACTGACAGGTCCGTGTGTATGTAATGTGTGGGTCCTGCCACCAGCCTGACATCTGCACACACCAACCTGTACACTGTGTACAGAGCACACACACCCCCATGTATAACACATACACCTGTTTGGGACCTAAATGATTCCATTGCAGTTGCCTGCGTGTCATGTACGGACATCACCTTGTCTGTACAGTATATATAGCCGTCAACCCTCTTTTCATATTTCATAATATATTATCATATCCATCTATAAATGATATATGCCTGTCTGTATGTTTTATACACTAGTTACATTATTGTGTGTTTTATGCACCCAGCATACTCCTCCTGAAATAGTATACAACTATCTCCTCTGTGCATACATTATATATACCTGTCACCCCTCCCTGTATATTATGTACACCTGTCACCCCTTCATGTATATAATGTACACCCGTCACCCCTACCTGTGCATTATATACACCCGTCACCCCTACCTGTGCATTATATACACCCGTCGCCCCTACCTGTGCATTATATACACCTGTCGCCCCTTCATGTGTGTATGTATGTATGTA
>NW_017307349.1:84430-104645 GCF_000935625.1 Nanorana parkeri
TATATATATAATGTACACCCTTCACCACTTCCTGTATATTATATACACCCGTCTCCCCTTCCTGTACATTATATACACCCGTCTCCCCTTCCTGTACATTATATATACACCCGTCACCTCTTCATGTACATTATATACACCCGTCACCTCTTCATGTACAATTTATACACCCAATTTATATATTTGCCAAAGCATTTGATGCAGTGCCACATAAACGCTTGTTATACAAGCTAAGGGCTATGGGCATAGATGAATTAGTGTGCACGTGGATAGAAAACTGGCTACAAGAACGTGCGCAAAGAGTATCAGTTAATGGCACCTTCTCAGACTGGGCTGAGGTCATGAGTGGCGTGCCCCAGGGTTCGGTGCTGGGTCCCATGCTTTTTAACCTATTTATTAATGATATAGGGGAGGGAGTGAGAAGTTATATCAGTGTTTGCTGATGATACGATAATTGGGAGGTTAGTAGACACAGATTTAGACATTATAACACTACAGGAGGACCTGAAGAAAATCGGGGAGTGGGCAACAGTATGGCAGATGATGTTCAATGTTGATAAATGTACGGTAATGCACCTTGGAGTTAAAAATAGGCAAATGGACTATGCACTTATGGGTGTGCCACTAGGGAAGTCGGAAACGGAGAAGGATTTGGGGGTCATTATAGACCGCAGATTGAAGAACCGCTTGCAGTGCCAGACTGCTGTAAACAAAGCAAGGAGTGTCCTGTCTTGCATTAAGAAGGGAATATATTGCAGGGATAAGTCTATAATTTTGCCACTTTACAGATCACTGGTTCGGCCACATCTGGAGTATGCGGTCCAGTTTTGGTCGCCGATACTCAGAAAGGATGTCCTTGAGCTGGAAAAAGTCCAGAGGAGGGCAACCAAACTCATTAAGGGGTTCGAGGATCTGAACTATGAAACAAGGTTGTTAAAATTAAATATGTACTCGTTGGAGGTTAGGAGATTAAGGGGGCACATGATTTTCCTGTATAAACTATTCAAGGGTGACAGCAACCTTAGTAACAAACTGTTTACGGTCAGCTCTGTAACAAAGACCAGAGGGCACAACCTAAAATTGGTGGAAAAACAATTTCAACACACAGGGCGAAGGGGGTTCTTCACAGTTAGAGCGGTTAAGGTCTGGAACTCGCTGCCACAGGAAGTGATTTCAGCTAAGAGTGTTGAATCATTCAAGAAACTCCGAGACAAGTTCCTGGGAGACCGTAACATAAAGGGGTACAGGTACTGCTAAGAGAAAATAACACATGGACACACATACATGCACACACCAGCTCATAAATGCATACACGCAATAGGTTGGACTTGATGGACTTATGTCTTTATTTAACCTCAAATACTATGTAACTATATACACCCGTCACCTCTTCTTGTATATTATATACACCCGTCACCCTTACCTGTATTATATATATAGTATAGTAATACCTTGGTTTACAAGCATAATTCGTTCCGGAAGCATGCTTGTAATCCAAAGCGCTTGTGTATCAAAGCAAATTTCCCCATTGGAAATAATGGAAATTCAGATGATTCGTTCCACAACCCAAAAATATTCATATAAAAATGATTACAATACTGTACTGTACTATAATATAATACAAAATATAAAGACAAATAAACCAATTACCGGTACCTTTGTGGCTGGTGTGAGGGGGACGAGAGAGAGGAGGATTATTGTGTAGGACGACTTTCACTAACGGAATCACTGCTATCTCTTGGCTCAACTGAATCTTTTTCATTTTGTGAAACCTTAACAAGGAATCTATCCAATGTGACATTGCATTGTCGTTAAACAGACTCATCGCTCGCACTGCTACAGCCTTATTTGGGTGGCGCTTTTCTACAAAATTTTGCTCTTATTGCAAGACATTGCTTGTATATCAAGGCAACATTTTTCAGAAATGTTTGCTTGTCTTGCAAAACGCTCTCAAACCAAGTTACTTGTAAACCAAGGTATTACTGTATATACACACACATACATACATACATCCCTACCCCCATCACCCCTACCCCCATAACCCTACCTGTACATTATACCCGTCACCCCTACCTGTACATTATATATACCTGCTACCCCTCCCTGCATATTGTATACATCTGCCACACTGCTCTATAAATCCTATACAGCCTTTTCCCTGTTTGTAATTTTTTTTACAGTCATCACATATCATTGTATATACACATGTTACACCCCCTATATAAATCATATACAGCCAATTTTCCTCTTTGTATATTCTATACACCGATCTAAAGATTATTAACAGCCATCTTCCCTCTCTGTATATTATAGAACCCTGTCACAACCCTCTAAAAATTGCATACAGAAATCTGACCTAGATGTATATTATATATACTGGTCAGCCCTCCCTGTACACAATATACACTTGTCACACCCTCTATAAATCATGTACAGCTGTCTTCCTTTCCTGTATATCATATATACTCGTCGCATCCCTCTATTAATCATATGCAGTCATCTTCCCTCTCTGTGTATTATAGAAACCTGTTAGATGCCTCTATAAATTATATACAGCTGCAACACTGCTGTATAAATCATATACATGCTGCACGTTTGTATGTATGTATGTATGTTATATACATAGGTCACCTCCTCCCTGTACATTATATGCACCTGTCACTCCCTATTATAAATCATATACAGCCATTTTCCCTCTCTCTATAGTATGTACACCAGTATGTCACACCACTCTATAAATTATACATAGCAGTAAACAACACATGTTCATCATATGGGTATACTATATTTTTTACATTCCAAGTAAAAGTGCTTTACTCCAGTCCCTTAAGGTGCCCACACACCTTGCGATAATCGTACGATAATCGCGGGAAATCCCGCGATCGTACGATTATCGCAAGGTGTGTGGAAGGCGTGCGACCGTTTCTACTGTACGGTCGCACAACTTTTATCTTAGGAACATGTTCGAAAACCCGTCGAGAATCGTACGATTGTCGGCGGGTGTGTGGCATGTTCGTAAGATAAATGCCGCATGGGCAAGCTCACACTGCCCGTTCAGCATTGCGGTCATCGGAAGCCCGCCCCTCAGCGGGGCGGGATTTCGGTTATCGCAAGTACGATCTGCCTGTCCAAGATAGGCAGATTGTACGTTTTTTTAATTACCTTACAACCACCGCAAGACAAAAGTCTTGCGATGGTTGTAAGGTCTGTGGCCAGCTTTAAGCATAGACGAGCACTTATCCCATGCAGTGTGGAAATAGCCCCCCTGTAAAGGTGGGTTTTTTATTTGCCCATAGTTAGGCTTTATATGAATGTTATTGTGCCCAGGGTTCATCTTTAAAGTAATATTAAAGTCAAACTGTCTTTTATATATTTCGAAGGCTGTTAAAATCACTTACAATGGAGTCTGCTTCTTGATGTTTAAAAGTTTTAGTTTCCTGCAAAATCAGCTGGTCCCCTGAGCACTGGTCCTGATATCTTGTTTTAGGGTGGCTCCTTTCCCTTGCAGGATCCTATGGAGCCACCCTTGTGTGTGCTAGTAAGCTGTCTCTCCACAAACACACAGGCACAGCAAGACAAGCCACTACCTTGCTCCCTGCTCCTCCTAACTTCCTCCCTCCTACCCTATACTTTGGTGCTTGTTGACTCCAGCCTTGGCATTGAGGATCCTGCAAGGGATCCTCAATCCTCAAATGTTCCTGGGTTCTGTGTCTATGTACATACCCTTCTATTACACCAATCTTTATATTAATGGAGGTTCATTATTTAAGCATTTTCAGTCAATTATTATTTGTGTGTGTTGCAGCAGATATCTCTCCTGGAAGAGGAGGACGTGCTACAAAATGTGAAATAGGCTGGACTCCAGCGACCAGAAAGCGGCATCACCTTCATGCCTGTGCAGTAGGTCAGTGAAACTACACAGCTTCTCTAACTTTTATACCGGTGATGTTTGTTCACATTGATTCTAAATTTAAAGCAACCTGTATTAACCTTACCAAAGGTCACTAGCCTGATATCCATAAAAATGTCCTAACCCACAGAACCCTTCCCTGTACTCTCGTTTCACCGCCTGTATTATACGGCGACAACAGAAAAGATGTTCATTCCTCCCAAACATTTTGGTCAGCAATATCCTATTGAGGAGGGGTCTTTGAAGAGTTGACTGTTCCTGTTGTAGACCCAGCAACTTCCTGCCTTAACAAGATCCTGATATAAAAAAAAAAAAATCTACACTTTGCAGTGGGGCCACCCATGCGCTGCAAGGGTCAACTACTTGTTTTTTGTCAAAGGCTGGGTAGAGAGACTTCGCACAGAGACTCTACAAAATCAAGCAGTTACCCCTTGCAGTGTGGAGGTAGCTTCATTGCAAAGGTAGTTTTTTTTGGAGATAGGCTTTAAGTGCTGATCTGTGGAACTTCCATTCAAGAAGCTTATTGAGCGGATGCCTTTTCCTGGGGAACACCTAGTTGGTAAATCTTTACATACCTATATCAAGGAAGTCTCGTGGACAGTGAGTTTGGATGGACCTTCTCTCTTTTGTAGAGCAACTCCTCTCTCAAGGGGGTAATTTTCCCTGTCCTGAGACCGTAAGGTTCAAGGGTTTTTATTTCAAACTGTTCACTATCCCCAAAGCAGAGGAAGGCATTCGCTCCAATCTGGATGTAAATATTCTCAACAGATTCCTTCAGGTGCGAAAATTCTGTATGGAATCTGCCCGGTCAGTGATTGCTTGCCTTCATCTGGAAGATTATCCAGCCTCCATAAACCTCATTGTAGCCTACCTGCAGATTCCCGTCTACCCGGCACATCTACACTTCCTGAGTTTTGTGGTGGGCTTGCAAGATTACCAATTTGTTGCCTTTCCTTTTAGCCTGTCTCTTGATCCGTGGGTCTTCAACAAGGTGTTGACCCCTTTTCTGGCTCTGCTCCTCTCTCAGGGTATTCCCATCGTAGCATATCTGGATGTCTTTAAGCTGAGGGAACAGCCAGCACTAGCTCTATCAGCCAACGTCCATTGGATGGTGCAAAGTCTGCAGAACTTCAGATCAATCCTAAATCTCTGGTTTTATCTCGGCTCTGGATCGAAGTCCTCGCATGGAGTATCTGGGACTAACTTTGGATACGGCCCATTGTCTTCCTCCCTTGGAAAAACTTTAGTCTCGCTGCTCCCACATTCGGACCCTAAGGTCCAGGAGTCACCCATCCATTTCATGCATGCATGAAAGTTCTGGACCTAATGGCTGTCCTCCTTTGAGGCTGTCTCATATGCACAGATTTACGCCATTGCAACTTATCCATTCAGGAAGCTTGAGATAAACAGGCTCAGTCTCTGGAACAATCCATACGCCTCTCCAGCAAGGCCACGGTTGCCCTAGCATGGTGGATCTCCGGTATAGGAGGACTGAGACAGTATCCAAAGGAAACTCTCTTCCTGGTGAGTATCGGAGTAAACTCTGCTCCCAATCAGTTTTCTGGAGATCAGGGTACATAGGTTGTTCTTTTAATGCTGGACCTCTTCGCTGAAAGCTCAACCAGGGTGGAGTCGAACAACCGCAATGCCATAGTTTATATCATCCATTAGGGAGGAACCAGAAGTCACATAGCTCAAAGAGAAGCAGACTGTATAAAATTGACAAGCAGACTCCATCAGACATCAACATTCAGACGCTAGGGAATGGTCTTTTTATCTGACAGTTTTTTTTAGGGCTCTGTCGTAGGTGGGATGCTCCGGATGTGGACCTTTTGGATTTCAGGTTAAACAACACACTGGACAGATTTGTCACTAGGACCATGGATTGTTATGGAAATTCGCTTGGTTCAACGCACAAATCCATACTGCGCTAGAGTGCGCCAAAGTATGTCAAACAAAGAATTTCCCCCCGTGCTTAAAAGCACAGTTGTATTACGCTCTTTTGTGCGAGGACTGGCAGTACCTCTTTTGAGTCATGTAGAGTTAGGACACAGGAGAAAGGTGTTACTTGCTTCAAGATCCATGCTAAGAGACCCATCACAGGCCTTTGTTTATTGTTTTATATCTGCCCGACAGGAAGTGATGTCAGACAGGAAGTGGTCTCACACAGCAAACCAGGAAGTTATTTCAAACAGGACGTGATGTCAACAACCAGCAAACGATTTCAAAAACCAGCAAACCAGGAAGTGATGTTAACCACTTCCTCAATACATAGCCAGTCAACAAAACACATTAATACAACAATCTAATACCACCGGAGTGAGCTTTATCCAGCATTGCTCAGTGAGCAATGCCCAATAAAGTTACTATGATTCTCATGCGTGCTTATTTACAGGGACAACGTTATATTATCTCCAGCGGTGGATTAGGCGCACTAGAGACAACAAACGCACGTTCCTTTCATATAGGCAGATATATATATTAAATAATACTATGTCCTCAAAGCAAGTTGTATACACGCCAAACCAATAAATCCGCGCACCGCGCAGGGGCCCTAGCTTGGCGTCCACACATTCGCTAAGAAGACACTGCTCCGCCATGCATAAGATATCTACTCCAATGGTTCAACCCCAGTGCCTATTTAAACCTAGACACAGAGACATCAAGACAAAATATTACAATACACTAAAAAACACATCCTAGTAAAATTTCCACAACAGTATCTTCTGGCGTTTGATTTAGATGCTTTGGTGACTCTGTGGGATAAGTTAAACCTGATCTATGCCTTTCCCTCTCTGAAGCCCTTTCCTTGCCATCTCCGCATGGTCAAGATAGAGGGCACTCCTGTGATCCTCATTGCACTGGTATGACCCAGGGAGCTGTGGTACTTAGACATTGTGAAGCCCCTGGCAGACTCTTGTGGGCCTTCCTTGATCGTTCAGACCTCAGAGGCTGGTCTACCACCCTGTGTCTTGGTTTCAGGCTTTAATAGCTTTTAAACCCCAGGTGCTGAGGACAAGGGCGTATTGGTTTCCATCATCCCTATGCTCCTGTAAGCTAGGAGATCAACTTCTTGCAAAGTCTACTCATCACACTTTGAAGACATACTTTACTTGGTGCGAAGCAAGGGGCTAGAAAGAACTCTGTAGGATGAATCCTGTCTTTTTTTTTTTTTTTCAGGTTTTATCTGAATCTGTGTTTGGCCTTGAGTACCATCAAGGTTCTGTTTCAGAGGCTGCTTGTTTCTTGCTCTGCAGTAAAGGCCTTCGTACAGGGTGTCGCTCACATTGTTCCTGCTGTTCTCCCTCCAGGGACTCCATAAGAACTACACCTGGAATTGTCAGCTTTTAATAGGCCCGTCCCTTAAATTAGTAGGGATTATTCTCTGTCTACCTTACTTGCAGGGTTGCCTTTCTCATCGCCAACAATTCTGCAAAGCGAGTTTATTTGTTGATGGCTTTGACCTGTAAGGAACTTTTTTGGTGTTACACAAAGACAAGGTTGTCTAAAAGTGACATTAAAGTAACCCCCCACTTGATGCTTCAAAGGACTTACCTTAAATTATGCCTCTTCGTCTGATCATCTTCTTCTTTCCAGTAGTTTTCAGAAGTCCCTCCAGTGCTGGTGTCTATTCCACCACAGACTGCAGTCCCTTCCTGTCCCACGGAGTCTGTGTGGGTGCAGGCTGCCTACATTGACTTACTCTGTGTCTCTCCTCTTTTCCTGGCCGAAGATCTCTACTGCGCATGTGCCCGCCCGAGAATCTTCCGATCTTTGGACAGGAGCGAGCGGCGGAGACACAAGTAAGTTTTAACCTTTTTTGTTAACTTTTTTTTTTTACATATAACATTTATTTGCATATATCTGCTGCTTGCTAGCAGTAGATGTATGCAAAAAAAACCGCGAGGGTTTAATTGTCCTTAATTAGTCCTTAATTGGTTTAATTGAGACCTCTTTCCTTCCCAAGGTGGTTCCTTCCTTCTGTCCTAACCAGGACATTGTCTTACCGTCTTTATGTCCCCGAAGCATCCTATGGAGATTTCTCTCGATTGTTTGGGTGTGGTAAATGCTGTTTTTAGTTTACGTTTTAGCAACAGCCCTTTTTTGAGTTCTGTTTGTCATTCATGAAGACCCCCCCACAAGGGTCAGCTGGCTTCCTGTTCCACTATCACTAATTTAATTCGGCAACTCTTCATTAAGGACTGTGACCCTATTGGCATGATGCCTGGTTAAGGTGCACTCTACTAGAAGTGTTAATTCTTCTTGGCCTTTTTAGCACCAGGCTTCGATTTATTAGATCTCCAAGGCTGCCACCTTTTGATACATTTTGTTAGGTTTTACCAGGTGACATCCAGGCCTCAGTGGATGCCAACTTTATTCTTAAGGTTCTTTGTTTTTGGGCCTTGTATGTTTTCCTTTTTTTTTTCTCCTTGGGCCTGTTCATTTCCTGTGTTCATCCATCCAGTGTTTTGTTATGTACGATTAAGACACAGGATTGCAATTCTGGAACCAATGAGTTATGCAGCTGCCTTCAGGATATTGGACACTGGCAAACCAAAGCTGTAATGACAGCCCTGTATACCCCTCCCATTCCCAGCATACCTTCAGTTTTGTAGCAAGCAATAACCAGAATGGATCATAGATATGGAATTGAGGGACCTGTGTCCTGTGATGTACTCCCAGAAAAGGACTTGGGACAGGTAAGACTAAAATGTGCTATTATACTTTTATTATTTTTCTTCCTTCTATGACTCTACATTTACAGCATTTATTGATTTCTCTCGTCATCATAGCTTATAGAGATGCTGTCACCATGTCTCACGTTTGTGTTTTAGTTAAGGCAAGCTTCATACTCACTTATGGCTCCTCTGGTGATTTAAACTTCACTGTTTCAGGAGAGTTACGAGTGCTGCTAGAATCATCTCAGTCCAACACTTCCATGTGTGCTGTTTTTTTGTCACACATTTTTCTAGTCATCTCCCAGCACAACCTTGCAATATGTTAATTGTGTGAGAACTGCAGAGACACTCTGGTGGGGCAGGGAAATAGCAGTGGGTGAGACACAGGAATCCACACACCCCAAAAAATGATGGGTTTGAAAGACCTGCACAGATCACCCATGGTAACTAGTAAACTTTGAGGGCATGAGTGGGGCAGGAAGGTGATAGCAGAATGAGGAGTCATAAAATGGGGTAGAATATTAGAAGCATTACTAATACTACTAATGATGTTTATAGGTTATTATTCATATAGGGATTATGTATGAATGAGAAGTACCTAAGCCTTGATTGATTTTCTATATTTATATTTGTTCAGTTTGGGAGTGTACACAAGCAGACTTTACAGAGTCTATGATTTTGGTAATGCCTACCTGTAATACTATACTACTGTTTTAAGTTAGAATCATGGCGGAACAGATATATCATTCTCTCAGGCTTTGTTATTAAATACTATGTGTAGCCTGAACAACATGTCAGATAATGTATGGCTAAAGTTTATGATATCTTTAAAGAATTCATATGTAATGTATTTTGTACCTCAATATGTTAAAATGTATGCCAAAGACATGCCTAGGTAAGTAATGGATAGTTATACATCACATAGACTATTTTTACACAGAATACATATATATAGCAATGCTTTGAATTACGGAGGAAACACACACAGTTATACACATACAGCAGACACACTTACTGCCCTCATTACACATAAACTTCACAAACACATTTTCATCTCTGTACTACTTGTGTTTTGCACTGTTTTCTGCATATATTTTTGTTGGTATTTGTACCTTTTCATGACTTTTGATGACTGTGATCAAATAAAGTCACACTTATTTTTATTCTACTGGACATTTCATCAACTTAATTTTACACAATCACCTTAAGACACTTAATGAAATTATTACAAATATCTAACAGAGAGGTATTTATTTTCAGCTTTCAAATATTCACAGCTACTATGTCAGGTCGGGATATAATATGACGGCTCTGTGGGTTTTCTCTTTTCAGAAACACATTTGATGAGATGGAACCTGGACTGAGCTCTTTTCGTGTGGAATTTCCAGACTTCTCAAGCACAATTCTCCATAAGTTGAACCAGCAGCGCCAACTGGGACAATTATGTGACATCTCCATCGTGGTACAAGGCCACCTATTCCGGGCACACAAGGCTGTCCTGGCCGCCAGCTCGCCATACTTCTGTGACCAGGTTTTGCTAAAAAACAGCCGTAGAGTCGTCCTTCCAGACGTCATGAACCCGAGAGTGTTTGAGAACATCCTCTTGTCTACCTACACCGGAAGATTGGCTCTGCCAGCTCATGAGATTGTAAGTTACCTTACGGCGGCAAGCTTTCTTCAGATGTGGCACGTTGTTGACAAGTGTACGGAACTTCTAGAAAGCAATCCAACTCTTTTGTGTCAAAAATCCGTCCTCAGCAATGACCGCCAGTCTCCCAGCAGTAGCAACTATAATGGCCTAAGTGAAAATTTTGAGCTGGGTTCAAGTAGTCAAGCCGATTACAGAAAGGCTGTAGAGATACGAGATGTTGACAATGAGGAGGAAAGCCCAAAAGATGATGAGATGTCCTCGCAACTTACTGAACACGAGTATCTGCCCAGTAACTCTTCCACTGAACATGACCAACTAAGTACAGAGATGACAAGCCAAGATGGAGAGGAAGGGGCCAGTGACAGTGCAGATTATCACTACTCCCGCCCTTTGTATACAAAGCCCAGTATCATGTCTCACAAAAGATGGATCCATATCAAGCCTGAAAGATTTGAGCAGGATTGTGAAGGTGTTGAAGTTCACCCTCCTTTTGAGGACCATGTCTCAGAGTCAGTAAATCCAGGGCCAACAGAGCCTCCAATCCAGTCTTCAGGAGTTGTGGACAGTTTTGATTTCTGCAACAAAAAATCCATAGAGTCCGAAGGACACAGGGACAACACCCGTTATGACGATCATGTTGACTTCTACGGTGCTTCAATGGAAGAGTTTTCAGGGGAGAGGGAAGAACACCTTGAGGGCCATGGAGCAAATAATGCCTCTGCTGTGTTCGGGGAAGGTATGGATGTTCCTGCTGGTATTAAAGAAGAAAGCTCATCCTCGGGTTTCACCGCTGTGGTGTATAAACTCTACCCTTGCCAGTGCGGAAAAAGCTTTACACACAAAAGCCAGAGGGATAGACACATGAGTATGCATCTGGGCTTACGACCTTACGGGTGCGGGGTCTGCGGAAAGAAGTTCAAAATGAAGCATCATCTGGTTGGCCACATGAAAATCCACACAGGAATTAAGCCTTACGAGTGTAATATTTGTGGCAAAAGGTTTATGTGGAGAGACAGTTTCCACCGGCACGTCACTTCATGTTCCAAGTCCTACCATGCTTCAAAAGGCGAGCTGGCCCCAGCAGACAACTAAACACGTCTGCTTTATATGTGATAGTACAGGATGATGCCTGTTAATATTGCTGATCCTATGAAACACTATGATAATAATAAGCAATAAGCAGATTCTATTGTTCAGGATAAACTGTGCAATTTGGCTTTTGCTATTGCAAGAGTGGGGAAATAATACATGCAATGTCTAGACAAAAAGGTTTTCAGGCAGCAGTATAGGAAAAGATTTCCACTATAACCAGTAACATGGGGGATCTGTTAAATACTTAAAATAGTGGATCGGCTGAAGACACTCTGCCTGGATGTGTTTTTGTCTCTTAGGCTGCATTCACACGGAGCATTTAGTACTTTCTGGGATCCTTGTGGCAGGAATTCAAGCTGTTGCCGTTGAGATGCAGCTGGAGTGCCTGTTCATGGTAATGATGGTGACAGCAGCCGCATCTGTCAGAGGCAGTTTGCATGTAAGCGTACATGGTAGGGTTACCTGCGGTTTGAGATAGATGATTGTCCCTGTACAAATGATCTGTTCCAAACAGCAGGTAATCTTACCATGTATGATTACATGCAGACTGCAGCTGACAGGTGCGGCTGCTGTCACCCTGTGATTAACTTGAATGAGCACAGCTGCCTCATCTGAAGGGGGACCCCTGGGATTTCTACCGCAAGAATCCATAGGGTGTTGCCGTAGGAATCCCCAAACGAAATGTAAGTCCCCATGTGACTGGGGCCTTACAAGCTAGCTCTGGTGTAAGCAGCTTGCCATCTTTTGCACATTGCAGCTGTTGTCTCCTCTTTTTAAATGGGTCAACCCCTGGCAGTCTACACGTGGCGTCAAGCAGAGTTTTTCAATGTTACTAATGGAAAGTTTTTTGGTAAATGTGACCTTTTTAAGTAGCTAGTGAATGTTTACCTGTTTATGACCTAGGGTACTTTGGGCCTTTTTCATTTGAATGACTAAATTCCAAAGGATTTAAGCACTTTTGTTTTCTTACTCTGGCCCTTTACAAGCTGGGTATTTGCAGCAGCATTTGGTCAGGTGATCGCTGTCAAGTACCAGGGATCACTTGCTGGGAATACTTGTGGTGGGCTCCCAGCACCTTCAAGTTAGATTTTGCACATGCACACTTCAAGTCATGTTCTCCAGGAGTTTGCAATCCGCACACTTTTTTAACCCTTTACAGCATGATAAAGGGTCTTAAAAAAAGGTGCAAGAATACACAACATTTAGAGTGTAGATTTACACGTCCAGGTCATTAAGGAGCAAAGTCATTCTTTTCCATATTTGAATTCCAAATTGACCTATAAATATATATATTTTTTCCTTTTATAATTCACGAACTCCTTTGTGACCGTAACAATTGATTTGTAGGTTGTTTCAGTTAGGCAGCCCCAAGAATTAAAGGGACGTTGAATTAAAAATTTGAGTTGGTAGAACAGCCATTAGATTTGTAGTAACTAAAGTGTTGAAATGTTTTGTTTGGCCACAAGGAGGCAGTTATTTCTTCCTCATGCGGGAACCTGTACTAGGGTTTTATTGTGCTTGAACTTTATTAGGAGAGAAAAAGAGAATTTCCTCTGAGCAGATTGATTATTTCCCCTTTTTGATACAACAGCGAGCACCAAATTGGTCTCATAGCTGGTACTTAGTCTGGCTGGTTGCAGCAAATGTCTCTTGTGAATTTCTAAACAGAGTTCTAAAGACATTTTGTGTCGTTTTTTTCTTTCCTAACTTATAGAAAAGAAATTCCAAGGGCCACCAAGTATGTTGGCTTGCTACGTGATTAAATTGTAGGTAAAAGCAATTGAATTTTTTGATTGCATGTGAAAGGCTTACACCATTTTGTCAAGTCTTGATTGCTGTCTGTCCACTTGGGAGATTCAGCCTCTCTTTTTGTCCTAAGGACCATAGTGAGAGGAAATCCAACATTTTGGAGTTGTCACCAGAGCTAGCGGTGAGGGTAAATTTGTCACATAGGGACAAATGCTCCAATGACAACTGTCTAGTAATGAGTTTCCTTTCATTTCCTGTTGCGTCTCTTAAAATCTCCCCAGCCGGATATAGCAAAAAATTATCTGATAGGGCTTTTAACCATTCCATAACCTATTTAAAATGAAAACAAACCGTTTTAACTTTACATACTCCAAGTCCTGTTTGTGCAACATTCACAAAACCCAACTCCAGCCAAGTGTTGGATGGAGTGGGGCAGGAGTAGACGTTCTGTCAGGTTTTTATTGCTGTGGTCGTTCTTCTTTGGGTGATTTCCCCCTTACTCCCTTTCTTGGTTACACCCTCTTAATTGAGTGTGACATGCTGTGTCGCTAGGACAAGAATTAAAAGGAAATCTTCCCAGTGGGGACACAGATAGCAGGAAAAAAACAGACATAGGTTCTAACCCTTTACCATCCAAAACTAAGAAAACATTGGTATAGAGTCAATCTTTAGATTGATTTACATTTGCTGTGACCAGACTGATACTAAGGGTCATGGCTGCTATGAAAAAGCTGAGTTCAAAATACATTGATGCCCAGCTCATGATCATTGTCAAATTTGACTGTGATCACCTGACAAAGCTATGCGCCAAACACTGCTTTGTAATAAAAAAATTGCTATGAGGCACAAACTCCTACATCCACTGCAATTAAACATTTTGTAGCTTTAGAAGAAAAATACAATTATGGCATTTTGACCAAAATAGCTCTAATGCCGAGGGCTCAAATTACCCGGGTCAGCAAGGGGTGATTTTTTTTTTTTTTTTTAATTTCATTTGACTAGTAGCATCTTTTATTTACCAGGGCACTGCATATTGTGCACCCGGGAAACCCTTTTTGCAATATTCAGCAGGCACCTTGGTGGAAAAATAAAACAAGGATTCGGCCTAGCAATTTTGTAAAATCTTCAGATGCTTGACGTAACGTCGTCTTTATAACAAGGAAAAACAGGCGCAAAGGGCGCCATCTGGCACTTTTTTAACCGTAACTTTTGTATCTTAGTGTGAAGCCGTCCTAAGTATTTGAGTGTTCAAAGTTTAGCACTGCAATTGCACTTTTTTAATTATGTTGTTTTAAGAAAGGTCCTTAGCTGTGGTTGTTTGGTAATAGTGTTACGAGTTTAAAAGCACTTAATAGAAAAAAAAGATGGCAAAATCACAGACATTTATTTATTTTTGGCAATAGAACTGAGTGTGACTGTGTGGAATCATGTCTCCAAGTGGTTTTTACACACCAAATTACCTATATTTACCTAAAATATTCGGCAGAGTTGGTATTGTGCAGTGGTCTTTCGTGGTCTGTACAATTTTGAGCTCGTAAAAATGGTTCATATTGACATGGTAACCTTTTCTAGTCTCCTGTTTTTTGGGGGATTTTTTTTGTTTTCTATTTGGAAAATATACGCTAAAATCGATAGCACTTACTTGAATATTTTCTATTGTCACAAAGGTTGTTTGAAGGTGTTTGAAACGTGTTTGTATAATCTTCGGAGAGGCTTTATACCAGGGACATGAAGTTCCTATGGCAATCTCCTCCCTTTTCTTCTGTTGCTACCATCCATCAAGGATATTTAATATTTGATGGCCCTGCTAACTTTATTGGAGAGTCCTTGAATGCCTGGCCAGGCAGCAGCAAAAAGGCAGGGCGACTATCAAATTAAATCTCCAGCACCGAATCTCACACTAGGGCAGTAAAAATCAGTTAGAATCACCCTCTAGTTTCTCATAGTGTTCAGGAAAACCAACCACAAAATCTCAGGACTAGAGTTTCCATTTCCTCCCACATGCTGTGACTGTTAAAAGGGGATCTCATTCCCCTCTGCTGGATTCCAAATACATCGATCAGCCATAACATTATGTCTATCCACCTAATGTTGAGTAAGTCCCCTTTTGCCATCGAAACAGCCCTGACCCATCGCGGTATGGACTCCACTAGACCTCTGAAAGTATGCTGTGGTATCTGGCACCAGGCCATTTGAGCTACAGTAGCTCTACTATTGGTTCAGAAATCCAGTGAACCAACAACAGGGTCATGGGTGGTCAAGGCTCATGGAAGATTAGCCTTCACTCCCCACATTCTTCAATGAGCCTTGGCCACCCATGACCCTGTTGTTGGTTCACCAATTTTTCTTCCTTGGACCACATTTGGTAATTCAACATTATTGCAGGCTTCCAACACATCAACTTCAGGGAAAAAAAATGTTTACTTGCTGCCTAACATATCCCACCCACTTCCTAGCGCTATTGTAACGAGATAATCAATTGTATTCACTTCTCCTTTCAGTGGTCATAATGGTATGGCTAATTGGTTTATATTCTATGAATGGAATAGGAACAGATGGCTGCAAGCATCTACTCGTATCTCAATGCCTTGGATGGGGTTTAGCTTGATGGTGTTTAAACCTAGTGGTGTTGGTCTGAATTGTTCTAACCAACCATGCATTAGATATTTTCACTTATGCTGTGGAGCATAATAGATCATCTTGCGCCATTATTGGGTGGAGGAAGGAAAAAGGAGAAGGGATGCACGTTTTTGTTTTTTTATTTTTCCACCAAATGAAAATGTTTCTAACATATTCCTTACTTGCATCCAGAGCTTTAATCTTGCTGGAATACCATTGTGTAATCTAAGGCTTTAATGGCAACTCCACTAAGCATGAATTGGTGGAATATGGAGAGTACGAATAAGACTTCCATTGGTTTTTTTTTTTCCCTCTGGTTGAAGGTCGCAATCTGAGCTCTTTTTGTCAGGCTGTTTAGTGTTTAGTCTTATGACATATACACTCACCGGCCACTTTATTAGGTACACCTGGTCAATTGCTTGGTAACACAAATTGCTAATCAGTCATTCACATGGCAGCAACTCAATGCATTTAGGCATCTAGACGTGGTGAAGACGACTTGCTGAAGTTCAAACCGAGCAGAAGAATGGGGAAGAAAAGGGATTTAAGTGACTTTGACTGGGCCCGTGATGCTATCATGTCAATATGGACCGAATCTCTGAGGACTGTTTACAACACCATGTTGAATCCTTTGAAGAATTAAGGCAGTTCTGAAGGCAAAAGGGGGTCCAACCCGGTACTAGCAAGGTGTACCTAATAAAGTGGCCAGTGAGTGTATTTGGGGTTTGCCAGGTATACGTGATGTTTTTTGAGTATTTAGGATTCACCTGCTTGTCAGTTTAAAGATGTCTGTGCACATTAAAGGGATTGTTCACATCTGATTCTAACGGTTATAGCATTACCAGGTTCAAAAAAACTTCTTCACTGTCGTCTTTGATCCTTTCACTTTGTGGCTAAAAAAGACTTTCCCGGTTTCAAGTTCAAGCTCTGCCCAGCTACCATTACCCTGTCCAATGTGAGTGCCTTGGTGGCCAGTAACAACACTGCTATTAAATGGGAAGATAGAGGTTAGGTAAGTTTTAGTTCCAGACAGTGGGCCTTAGTCTTGAAGTCAGGAAAGTTGAACCCATAGTCACAGGGTGAAACCAGGATCAGAGGGGCGCTCAAAATATCATAGAAGTGTATTCCTACCTTAAGCCACAGTCCTTGATGATCCAAACCCCAAATGGTTCCTCCCCTTGCCCATTTCCCCAACTTAAGGGGATTAGTCATAGAGTGGGAGGTCTCAGGAAGGTGGCAACATTCAGTCCAATACACAGGCGGTACTTTACAGTCATTTTATCAGTGCATCAAACCAAACATATTTTATGTCTCCCCCATAAGAAACCATTAATTGCCAAAAAAGGCTACTTTTATCATATGAAATACATATCAAAATAAACATATTCACAATACCACAAAAACACAAACGTCTAGATAATTGCAGGCTTTGTACTCTGTGCATACCTTATTTCTCTTTTCTTTCCCATTCTTCTGACAGAGGCCATTGTAACTAAGGCCAGATTACTAGATCTCACTTTACTTCCTGGAACTCTGGCACATGTGACTAGGCCATGTGACCATGCACATCATGTCAGGAGAGGAAAATGCCTTTCCCTGAGATTACAGATGAGATTTCCCACCAATGCTATGATGATGGATACTTTCCCATTATGCAACACTTGAGCACATTACATCATTTGTGCCAAAATAGAGCAGGAAGTGGATAAACTCTATTTGCAAGCAAATTAAAAATATGTTTGTTTAGCCAATGAATGTAAGATGATTTTAAATCAGCATGCAGAGCTGCATCAAGATGTGATTTTTAGTGAAAGGGGGTAAAGGTCCACTTTAATGGTACATTGGAAGGAAGTCCATTTGGAGCCAGTTCATCCATCACAGTAAACCGTCCTGAGCAAGATCCTCCTAATGGTGCCAACATTTGTGTTTTCCTGTTGAAGCCACATTGCTTAACAAGCCATGCAGCAGGCTGCATTCTTTGAATAGGTTTAGGAACCGTGGAAAGTTTGGGGGATATCTTTGCTCGGTACACAACAAGCCTCAGGGAAGTGTTTGCTTTGCCTTCAACGTGAAAGCCACACCATGCACTGCAAGTCCATTCACAGTCATCGCTCCCCTTTGTGCGCCCTACCCCACCTGTACAGACATTTGAAAGGCAGATGGAAAGCTTCCCAAAGTCAAGCAGACACAGATGCACATCGGCTTCAAACCTGTGTGAAACAGGTTTTAGATGTAATAAGAGCCTGTGCTTTGCCTTTGCTGGACAAAGCAGCAGGTTAATGTTAATGGGGGCACCAGCAATACATACTCACCTTTCCTTTTCTCCCCCACGACTTAATTAAGCAACTGGAAGCAACACGAAATTACCAGGTTCTTCCAGGTAAGGGAAACATGTGACTTACTCTACTCTCTCCCACGTGACAGTGTTGGTCCTTGGTGATTGGACCCTGAGGCACCCAGCACTCTCGCATAGGTCATGGAGAGCATCTTCAGCGCCATGTAAGTTCCAGGTTGCAAACCAGAGTTTTCACAGGGCTACCTTTCCCCTGCTCCCAGTTGTGGGGGAATTAGCCAACAATAAAGCTAATTTTGCTTATCATAGGCAAAGCACAGGTTCACTTTAAAGCACATTACATTTTGTGCTTTTGCAATATAGAAACACAGTTTAAATTGATGATGGCTAGTATGAACTGCTAGTGGCAGGTATTAGATGATGGTAAAATCAGTGCCTTATAGTTTGGTTCCAGTGAACACCAGGAGCCTCTAAGCTAACTTACCATCAAATGCTTCTCCACAGCCTTCCCTTGAGAGCCTTTGACTGCAGGCAGGGGCCAGCGACTCTTGATGGCCAATATCCACCCCATCTTATGTGGTTCCTGATGAGATTAATTGCTCTTTGCATTTCTTATATTGCCGATGGGGTGATATCCTTACCAGAGCTCCGATTTCTGCCAAACCAATAAATTATTACAAAGCCAATGAAGAGAATCAGGCTACTCTGATTCTTCATGTGAGGTCACGGTGCAGGGAAGTGATAGTATTCCTATGGCCTTGTAGGAGAGGGTAAAGACAAAAACTAAGACATATGAGGCATATAAGAAGCCAGCAAGTGATTTATACAAAGTTGAAATGTATATCTTGGGTGGAGTTGATCACCCAAGAGGTGAAGGAGGGAATAAAGGTCGGCAAGTTAATTTTTCTTTTTCTCAAAACCCCTTAAAGGATCTTACTTAGCTCTTTTGGTCGTGAGCTGTGAAACATGTTAGCAAGGTGAGTTGTATTAATAAAAATTCATTTGAGCTATCATAGATCTGACCTTGAAAATATGAACTGCCTGTGTTACCCTATGCCACCAGTCAGCTTTAACTTTTCCATTGAATCTGATTGGTCACTAAAAGAAAACACACTTCCCATTTTTAGACGCTGCTGAATGAGGCATCTACCTGCCAGCAACTTGTTTCTGTGTAGAATACAGACTGGCTTTACGTTAATCAAAGCATTTTGTCAAATGTTAAATCGGTTGAGTATGCATATTGGTACTGCAATCTTGTTACTCTTAGCTGCTTCTTCCTATTATTATTATTATTACTATTATTATTAATATTATTATAAAAGCTTATTTTGTTTACATATTTAAATAGCAATGTTTGCCCCTGTTGTATGAGAAAGGCCCACAATGCATCTGTAAAGTTTACAGAGCTTCACATAATTTATTATAAGTGTCTGAAATAAGAATGATCCGTATTTCCAGTAGAAACAATTGGATTCTTCCTTTCATGTTAGATTTGTACTGAAAGTAGTCAGAATCTGCTTGCATGATCAACACAGAGTCCGTGTTTTAGAAGATGAGACCATGTGATTTCTTTGCTTCTTTTGCACGTAAAGGATACAAGCACTTTAAAAAAAAAAAGTACACTTATCCTTTTGACTCCTTTAAGATGAGCCCACAAATCCCTCCCTCCCCCTGCACAGATACATATCTATCAAGTTCCAATGGACCTGACCTCTGTTTTACATCCTATGGTGGACATATCCCTCTATTGGCTGTGCCGGTTCGGTATAGTCTATGGGGCTCGTCTCATGGACATTTGAACTGTCTATTTATATCTACAGTATAATGGAGGATATTTTCATTTTATACAGTACATTTGTTTCTGATTATTTCCTCTCATTTTTGTAAGTTCAAATTTACAGAAAAATGTAGTTATGTTCTCAAAGTTGCCAGCAGTTATAAGTGCAAATTAAAGTGTACTATTTTTGGTCCAATCTACTTCCCATTTCTTTCTTTGCAAGTTACGTTTTTTTAATGGTCCTTCAAAAACATAAATAAAGGGTATTTCTGTAGCCCCTTTTTAAAGAGTTTACATGAGTATTAGCTCAACTCACAGTCTAGTGTGCGAGACAGGTACACGTTAAAGAAAACCTGTTATAAGTAACGGTAAAGCTGGTGTACAAAGGTAGCATGGCCCAATACATGTTTTTCAGGGCCTACACAGAGGATGCTTAGTACTTGTG
>NW_017307349.1:104777-105106 GCF_000935625.1 Nanorana parkeri
CCCCCGTGTCAGTGCAATGAAGTGAGCCTTACTAACCTGTAGAAAATAAGAATTACATGGTGTATGCCAGAGATACAGGTATGGAGCCAGGATGTAATATTTGCACATTGACCAGCTCATATTTGGGGGTGGGCTGTAATGGGCTCTGTTTTAGCCCTGTATTCCCCCCAGATATTTTACACTAAATTGACTAAAGCAAACCTTTTACCTCTGCAGTCTTTTGGCCGATCCTATAATGTCACAGGTCCTTTCTATTCTCAGTTGACCGCACTGGCCAGTCTTTCCTCCTAAACTGAGCCATGCTGACATAATGATATGTAAAGGATGTT
>NW_017307349.1:105358-139700 GCF_000935625.1 Nanorana parkeri
CCATGGGGCCACCAGAGCCTTGGCCAGGGTCATTAAACTTGGTGATATCTGGTGAGAAAATGGAATTACTGCAAGGGACAGCTCTCGATTGAAGATTGTAACAAAAGCTGCTCTTACAAAATGTTTTACTGTTCCTTAGAATCTTTGTTTTTAAACTGGAGTTCTTCTTTAACACCAGTTACAATGCATTCCAGAGGGATAGCTGCTGGAATGCACTGTAATCGCACACTAAGCCCACCTCCTTCGTTCTGGGGTTGGAGGGGGCATGGAAGTAAATGGAACGGCAGCCACGCCCCCCCCAACCGAAGTGTGATCGGACGCGTGGCAAAACATTGCCTACGTTCTGGTCCAGTGCATACGCAAAAAAAAATGCTGCACCCCATCCCGCCCCAGAACTAAGGGGGGAGTTTAGTGTACGATTACAGTGCGTTCCAGCAGCTACCGCTCTGGAACGCACCGTAATTGGTGTGAACTGGCCCTAAAGCTGCTACGTTTCAAGCCATCTGATCCTTGGTCATGGTTCCATCACTAAGAATTAAACATTTTGAAACGTGTCTAGCTAGTTCATCTCTGCTGAATAAAGGACTGCTTTCATGGGATCTACTGATCTCTCTGCTGGACTGTTTCTAAGCTTTGAAAGATCCAGGTTGGTGCACTCAGTTGTTTGCGGGGTATGATATATGACCTAGGCAATGTATTTTTTTTTATTTGTATTCTTATTAGACTTGTGAGTCACCATAATTGACCCTGTCTGAGAAATTCAAACAGATCGTATAATGAAAATATAAGCAGAAGTTACCTTCAGTGAAAACTCATAAAATACAGATTAGTCCTGCCCCTAAGCCTGCTGACTGCTCAAGGAGTCTGTTCTTCACATGATGTGGAAGGTGGTGATCAATCTCAGGAAAAGTTAAAGCTTGCTTGTAATTTCTGCTGCCAATATCTCTGGATTTACTGATCTTTTTGACACATAATCTTCCTTTACATAACCTCCAATTTTGCAGGTTTTATTTCTACCCATGCACAGTTTCAATTGGCCAGAAGTATGACAGGTTTACTTTTTTAATGTCCGTTGTGTCTCTCTCAGACTGAACATGGCTGTTAGAAAATCTTCTTTCACCTTGCAACCTTGGGACACATTTATAATATGTCTGACGGTATACGGTGGTCGTACAGTGTCTGTTACACGTAGCAGCCAATCATATTCTTCTTTGACTCTTCCATTCTGCACTGGGAGATGGAAAGGAAGAATATGGTTAGAACAGAACCATTATGAATAAGTTGACCATGTATTATGTAATGCGGAATCCTTCTTACTCGACATTGTGACCAGCTGGGTGTTTTTGTGGTGAAATGAAAATGGTATCATAAAGTGTACAGCCAGTTGGTGTGTATTTCAATGTCTGTGTTATTTTTCTTCTTATAGAAGAGATCCAAGCTGTTTTGTATGTATTAATAATAATAAATGTTCCTGTTAACTCTTATTGTACCTTGTGCCTGTATTATGTTACTAATGGGAATATGTTTTCAATGTTCTTTTAGATAAACATGTTAAAGAGATCAGCTGTAAACAAGAGCTCATATGACGCCAGTGCTGTCACATAGGTGGAAGAGGAATAAGTAATGTTCCCCTATATTTGGAAATGTCGGGTATTTTTTCTTTTCCATTACAGCGTATTACTTTATTAGCACAGCTTCTTATCAAATCTTTATTGATGAGCTTTAATGGTTTCTAAGGCACAGTCTATAGGAAGTGTCATAGTATGTTGCAGGTTTATACAGATACTCCTCTCTTAATAACTGAGTTCCAATCCCACGACAAGGTAATTAAGCAAACTTGTTGCAAAGTGAGGAATAGAGGAAATCGGCTCTAATATACGGTTAAAGTGTATAATGCATCCAATCAGATTGTATTTTGATAGCCAGCAAGATTCTGAACCTTGGCCCAGCGGGAGATTCTTCCATCCACACAGTTTAGTGTAGATGGAGGAATCTGTTGCACTTTTTCCATCTGACTATAAAAAATCTGCAGATAATCTATAGGTGTATGTCCAGCTTAAGACTGGAAGAAGGATTTTTGTTACTGACTGGATCACCAATCGAAAATAAAGGAAAAAAAAAAAAGCCTAGAAAAACCTAATGCAACTACTACATCTAAGGAATGGTAAGCTGCAATGTATTCATTTTTTTGTTTTTGAGTTTAGATACACTTTTGGACATGTTTTATCTTTCAGGCACATTGAGAATTCCCATAATATTTGTTATAAACTTCATGGTGCTTTTTTTTTTTTAGACCTATTAGGTGTGGTTTGTTACTTTGGCACACGTACTGGAAGACTGAGCTGGCGCACAAGTCTCTTCTTGCTACTGGCAGATACCAAACTTAATTATAACTATTTCTGACAGTATGGTATTAAAGTCAAATTCAACAGTACACCAACCAAAGCGATTCACAACTGCAGGTTTTCTGGTAATGCCGGTTATGATTCATAAACTGGTCTCTTGGTATACTTCTAGGTATGCTCCGCCCAAACATTCCAACACCCAGGGGTAGACTGAGGACAGGCTAGATCTGAGAGCAGCAATAAAAATTTCACCTGCTCAATCAATTTATAACCAGCAAGGGAGGTGTTCATTTGGGTGGTGGCAGTTTATGGCAGGAGCACAGCTCTGCTAGCCAGCAACTACATGATGAAAATCTGATTCTTAAGGTGCCCATACACCTTGCAATCATTGGCCGAAAATTTGCGTCCGATCGAACCGATGTATGGTGGCCCCATCCTGCCATGACCATCGCACAGTTCAATTAGCGGTCTTTAGCAGAAATCACCTTGACGAATTTTGTTAATCGACCACGGATTTTCGTTTGCGCATGAGCAGTGTTAATCGTACGAATTTTTACGTACAGAAACGCCACCAACCTTGCGAAAATCGTACGATCGACCGAAGTTTTCTAGCGTACTGGAAAGACGAATGTGGTAAGATTGTACAGTATTTGCGGTTGTAGACTCCCCATCAACCTTACGAATATCGGACTAAAACGCAATCGCAAACGAAATTCGGCCGATAATCGTAAGGTGTATGGGCACCTTTACATTGAAATCATAACAGAGGCCTCCTTTGCATCCCCTTATAAATATATTTGGAAGGCACATGTGAAGTCTCCTCATAACTTGTTATATTTTTCCCCACCTATCTGCTTGTTACTTTCTATAATGAATGTTTTATAAACTGGAGACATTTTCAGATCTTAGGATTTCGTTCCCTAGATTAGCTTTAGGATCCGAGCTTGTATTTCCTGTGAAAATACACCTTGTGCCCCCTGTGGCTGTGACCCGCTCTCCCCTTGGACAGCTGTCACAACTTAACCTTGCTGTGAAAGATCCACAGTTATTTGCTGTGAAAATAAAGAAATCCTCAGCATCAACTTTCAAACAGTTCACCCAGCTATTGCCAATGGAAGATCAACATGCACGCCCTGCCGTTGTCCCTTTGTGTTCCACCTCATTTCACCAAAGCTTTATAAACACAGCGATTCCAAAGACGAAGGACTGACCAGCATCACTGGCCGCATTTTCTCTAAAGAGCCATTGATGGTTTTAGGCCAACCATAGGCACATGATGGCAGTGAGAAAATCCATTTAAAAAATGATAATTTCATCCAAGCTAGAACGCTTATGCACTGAGTAAATGGAACAATAGGTATGTTTTGTGTAAATCAGAAGTAAGTTTTCACTAAGATCACTAGGCGAGGGGTGTCTCCATAAGTTGCTGATCTGGCTGAATTTTAAAGTCCATTCCAGACAAAAAAAAAATCTCCACTGCATTCTGATTCCCAAAGTTTAAAAAAAAAGACAGACGTAAGACATGCACTGTTTTTTCCTAATGCGGCTGTGCTCCATTAGTGCATTGCTGTGTCATTAACAAGGGCACCACAACACACTAACATATGTATGGTGTGTTGCAGTAATACGTGCGTTACTACAACGCATGTTTCCGAATGAGCCTTGAAGCAAGTGTCGGCATGACAGGCAGGCAACCAGCATTTTTTTGTATTAGAGGACCTCCATGTTTGTCTCCTTTAACCCTTTTGCTGCCAAGCCCTCCGGAACATTTTTCAAATCAGCTGGCCAAGCCATTTTTGAATTTTCTGCAATTTTTTCCTATTGGTTTGATTTTCAACTGCTGCGTTGCTAGCGTTTGTAAAAGACCCCCCAAACCATATATTTTCTGAAAGCGCAGGCCCGGTAGAATAAAAATTCATCACTTGTTTTCTCAAAGCCTTTATTGTTGGTTACATACACTAAAAATCTTAAAAATAAAAATCTACATTTCTCTTCTGCTCATTGATGGACACAATACAGATCTTGATCTCTTACCAATGGGTTATATTGCCACATGCAGGAGTAGGATGCTAAACACATACAAACAAAGCATAGCCCTGGGACAGCCCCTACTTGTGGCCGATCTACCCATCTGCGAGAGGCAGCTTAGTTTTTTGTTGTTTTCCCCACGTCAAGGGGTATGGACCTAATTTGCTGTTGGGAACTTGGCTCCCCATGTTTCCTTTTTTCTCCTTGTGTTCGATCTGCCAACAGCTGAGCTGGGTGGCAGACTAGATGTTCTAGATTCTTGTAGTCCCCACATCTCAGCCATCGAGCACATGCAGTCCCCTGGAATCTGGAGCAGGTATCTATGTGATACCACATGGACACACACACACATGACCAACCCCCCCGTCCCCTCCACCTGGATTGATAAGTATTACCTCCTTTTCCCCTGTTGGGGGACTGAGGTGTGGGCACCTTTCTTCCCACTTATGTGTGCTGCACTGTGTCCTTTAATGAATGCAGAGAAAAGGATTTGACGGTGAGTACACAAAAATCCTTTTTTTTTTTCAGTTGGCCGGTCGGTAACTTTACCAATCTGCATGAATACATTCCTGTGATCAGGCCCGTGCATTTTATCATTAAAAAGCAATCCTCCAGCTCCAGTCATTGTCTAGGCATCTCAGTCCAGGTCCAATTGTATGATGCTAGAACCAACATGATGCTTGCCCTCCTGGAGAGAAAAAATAAAGGCATTGCCAGGGCGAGTGCTGTGATCTCTGCGAGAGGTAATAAATGCTATTTTGTAGCATGCATACACTTAGCAAGAAAAATATATTTGATGCCAGGTCCACTTTAAATGTAAAATACTTCCAGTGAAATAGCACTATGATCTCTCTGCTCGTACCAGCGCTCCTGTAACTTTGACTCAATCCATTGCTTTTTCTAACTTGTTTTTTTAGGCTTGTCTCTCTGTTTTCCAAGAGTTTCCATTCAGGAAGCCAAAGGATTTGTTATTCTCTTTAGAAGGGTTTGAAAGCCACACTCCTCTGCCATATTGCACAGCCAGGCCAGTGACAATTCTATTTTCTGGTTTGGCTTATTGACTTCCTGTTTCATTTCCAGCATGATGGTTGAGCAATTAATTATCTTATTCCTATTAGCAAGGAGCTAACCTAGGAAGTTATAAACAGAGACAGGGTAGCAGTAGAGTGATCTTCCAACAATGCAAGGTAGCAGAGATGTAGGATTTACAAGACCATCTGAACAGCATTACAAATCCTTTGGCAAGTGAACCAGTTTACATGTGTATATTTCAGCTATGTACTTATCTGGTCTTCTGTTTGTGTGCATAGTCTGTGAACATAAGCTTTGCTCCTGTCTATCCCCACAGACCCAGATGTTTCCTCATTGGGTGGGGGGAGATGGGAATGAGAGCTTGGCTCCTCACTTTTGACAAGAAGTCAAGATTTGCATATCTTTAGTCTTCTTAGGTTGCAAAGTTTGGGAAGAAGAAATGATGAGGCAGATTATGATGAAACTGCTATAACTACATGCTTGGGAAATGGAAAGGTTCACTTTAAAGTGTATCTTTACCTAAAACTGTATTTGTTAGTTTTGGATGGAGCCAGGGTTGGTTAGTATCCCTGTTAGTTTTTATTTTCTTTGCTGTCTATGTCTGGTTAGGGAGATTTCCCTTCACCTTTTGTCCCAGAGATACCACAGGAAGTAAGTGAGTAAAAACATGTTGGGATCAACACCAAAAGGAGACACCAACCCCTGAATAATTTCATAAATAACAACCAAAGAGAATGGGGCTTTTTAGGTGACTTCTAGACAATGCAAAGAGATGCAGCTATATATAATGACACGTAGCTCATTTCATAATAAATACATATTTAATAAATTAATATAGATTAATATCCTGGCTAGCAAACATTGAATTCATAAAACGTAACACAATCATTAATGACAAGACCACATTACATGTGTAATCAGCATAACACCTCTAGGATCCCGTACAGATTTGTATTATGCACAATGGCAATAATTAATATCTTTTAACATTGAGTACATTATACCAATGTCCATAATTGATTGGGTAATTATATTGTCACATATTTCATATTGTTCCATATTTCTTCTGACATCATCTGTACTTGTCCATTCTTCGACGCGTTTCGCCGTAGCTTTATCAAGAAGTTTATAGAGGTGGCCTGTGAGATCCATATAAATATTAGAGTAAGAATCCAATTAACTCAAAATGAACACACTAGCTCTATAAAACATACATAGGTCATTAAATAAAGAAATACGTCTATACCATACATCAGAGAATATTCTAGACATCATCTAGCATACACAATAATGGAAACACTATTAATTTACATAGACACAATAATCACTGGCACCGTGGTCACTTTGGGTATTGATGGTCCCTAGAGTCCGCTGCTATGGGTACTAGGTTTTTAGGGTGCACTGAGATGGATGGTTTTTTATTTTTAGAAATGGATTAACTCGATAAATCAGTTGATACCGATTACTTTGGATGTATTTAGATATATCTAAACTATCATAGAAAAACCAGGAGTGTCTGGATCTATGGATGACCTAGAATGGCATAGACACATATGGAATTTAGATGGGAGACATTGACTCATATATTTATTGATACACACAGAAGTATCAATGATTAGGGACAATTGTAGCATATTTTAGATCTGTTTTGCATATTCACTGATCTGGAAAGGCTTAGGAGCTGTTTTCAATTTGTCATCTTATATCCATTTCTGTTTCGTTGGGACAGATGTGCCCCCAGGCCACCTCTGCCTCTTCTTATCTCCTGGCTGAATGGAGGAACTCCCCTAGGTGCGAATCTGCTCGTCATCAGAAATCTCTGATGTATGATATAGACTTATTTCTTTATTTAATGACCTCTGTATGTTTTATAGAGCTAGTGTATTCATTTTGAGTTAATTGGATTCTTACTCTAATATTTATATGGATCTCACAGGCCACCTCTATAAACTTCTTGATAAAGCTACGGCGAAACGCATCGAAGAATGGACAAGTACAGATTTGTCAGAAGAAATATGGAACAATATGGAATATGTGACAATATAATTACCCAATCAATTATGGACATTGGTATAATGTACTCAATGTTAAAAGATATTAATTATTGCCATTGTGCATAATACAAATCTGTACGGGATCCTAGAGGTGTTATGCTGATAACACATGTAATGTGGTCTTGTCATTAATGATTGTGTTACGTTTTATGAATTCAATGTTTGCTAGCCAGGATATTAATCTATATTAATTTATTAAATATGTATTTATTATGAAATGAGCTACGTGTCATTATATATAGCTGCATCTCTTTGCATTGTCTAGAAGTCACCTAAAAAGCCCCATTCTCTTTGGTTGTTACACAGGAAGTAAGTGGATATCTCTCCAAAGTGAAGAGAATGTCTGTTTTATGCTGTTTCATTGGAACGGGTGTCTCCATTGTGATATTCCCTTCAACTCCTGTTTGGGTGACAATTGGAGGATTTTGGATTTCCACTCACTCTCTGTCTAGGTGACAGTGGTCACCAGGAATCTCCCCAGTAGGGCCACAGACCGCAGTAAAATCCTCACAGAGATTGTAACCTTCCCCAATTGTATTCAAATCTGTATCACACCAGTAAATAAACTGTCACCCCCCTACTAGTGCCAATGTTTTCCATCACAGAGTAACAAGCATTCTGTCTAGGGATGTCCCAAGACCATTTTTTCAACACCAAGTGCAAGTACTTTTCCTCAGGTACTTGCCTGCATACAGGTCTCACCATGGCTGCATGTGGGTCTCTCAAGGGCTCTGCGGGCAGGTGTTGGGCTGGAAGGGTGGGTGCCTAGCTGCACGGGCGAATGCCAGGCTTGTGTCGGCTCCGGGGCTGTATGTGTGGTGTGGGGCTGTCCTAAGCTATGCCGCCCTGGGAACGAGGAGGAGAAGATTTTGCCCGGACAAGCATTGTCAAAGACAGCTGCCTGAGGACCCCAGCAGGAGGTCCTGCCCTTGTGGGAACCTCAGGCAGCCGATCCAGATTAAAAATGTAAAGGACCGGTATCGACTTTTTTAGTATCGGTGCATTTTTACAAGTACTCATGAAAATGTCATGTGTCGTCCTTAAATCTGTCCTAAAGTTACAAAGTTGTTGAGGTTGAATAAAGACACAGGTCCATCAAGTTTAACCTATTTGTGTATACAGTATGTGTGAATGAGTTACTAAAAGTACCTGTACCCCTGTATATTGTGCTCTCTGAGGAAAGTATCTAAATGGTTCTTAAATGAGTAAATACTCTCAGCTCAAACCACTGCCTATGGAAGGGTGTTCCACAATTTTACTGCTCTTACAGAAAAGAATCCCCTTCGCAGTTTGAGATTAAACCTTTTTTCTTCCAATTTCAGATGTTGTCCTCTGGAGTGAACTAACAGTAAACCATTTATTGCTGATTCTACCACCACCATTAAACAATTTGTACATGATATCATGTCCCCTCACATTCTCCTCTTTTCCAGTACAAGTTTAATGTTTGCAATTTTTCCTCATACCTTTATTTATTACAGGTATTTGTATAGCGTCAACAATTTACGTAGCACTTTACATACCGTGTTTCCCCGAAAGTAATACCTACCCCGAAAGTAACACCTAGAGCTATCTTCAGGGATTTCTGTAATATAAGACCTACGCCGAAAATAAGACCTAGGTCCCTGAAGATAGCGCTAGATCTTATTTCCGGGGTAGCTGCACATGTAATTGATTTTTACATGTTAAGAGCGGCCGCAGCTCCCTCCCTCCCCGCCCGCACACACGCCCGCTCACACAACACGCCGCCCGCACAACACGCCGCCCGCACACATGCCCTCCCACACAACACGCCCGCACACCTGTTTGCATTGGAGCGGAGAGCTCGACCTCTGCAGCCAGACATCCCCCGAAAATAAGACCTAATGTCTTTTTCATGAAAAAAAAAATAAGACAGTGTTTTATTTTCGGGGAAACACGGTAGTTGCACATTCACATCAATCCCTACCCTCAAGGAGCTTACAATCTAAGGTCCCTATCTCGCATACATACAGGGCCAACTTAGAGAGGAGCCAATTAACCTACCAGCGTGTCTTTGGAGTGTGGGAGGAAAGCCACACAAGCACAGGGAGAACATGCAAACTCCTTGCAGAAAGTGACCTGGCTGGGATTCAAGCCAGGGACCCCCGATGCTGCAAGGCAGAAGTGCTAACCACTACGCCACTGTGCCGCCCTCTAACCCCTTTTATTTAATTTTGTCGCCTTTCTCTGGACTCTCTCAAGGATCTCCTTTCTGTGGATCATGACCAAAATTAAACCGCATACTCAAGATGAGGCCAAACCAGTGTTTTGTAAAGGGGCAGAATTATGGGTTTGTCTTTGGATACCCTAATACCCTAATTTATGCATGATAGTACTCAGAGGCGTAACTAGAACCTTCAGGGCCCCAGTGCAAGAAAGCATGAAGGCCCCCCACGGCACTGCATGGTTAACAGGAAGGCTGCCGAGGTCCCCAGCAAGCGTGGGACCTCAGGCAGCTGCTTGTTTACATTTTTAGTGTCGGTGTTCTGTCGAGAACGCTGACCCAGTATCTGCGTTTATGTACAGACGGGATTAACCGGCATTTATTTACAAAGTATTTGTTTGTAATGGTTAATTGTGACCGTTAATGATATGCCGTCCATGGCAGGAAATTATGAACAGAATATTATTATCGGTCACAATTAACGATTTAAACGAAATACTTTGTGAATAAATCCCGGTTTCCACGATAATATTGGTCTGTGTGTAAGCGCAGATGCTGAGGTCGGCAAATTCGAATAGGTCAGCGTTCTCGACAGAACACCGGTATCTGCGTTTAGTATCGGGGCATTTTCACGAGTATGAGTACTTGTGAAAATGCCCAGTATTAACACTGGTGTATCCCTACTTAAAAATATAATGCATTGCTGGGACTTGTAGTCCTACATAGTTGGAGCTATTCTGCATTACTGTATAATCTTCATACAGCAATGCACAATACCACCAGCTATGCGAGACTACAAGTCCCAGCAATACATTATAATAAAAGTAAGGTATGCAGAATACCACCAGCATCCAACCCCCCACCCTATAATGCATTGCTGGGACTTGTAGTCCTACATAGTTGGTGCTATTCTGCATTGTTGTGTAATCATACAGCAATGCAGATTACCAGCTACTACAAGTCCCAGCAACACACACACACACACACTCTCTCTCTCTTCCCAGCGCCCCCTCCCACTCCAAACTTACCTTCCCTCTCCTACAGCCATTTCATCAATGCCCAAAGATTGTAGCTTGTATATTAACCCCTCTATGACTGAGCTTGTCTTCAATATCTGTTCATAAATGACTGACACACCTTTTACATTTTTGCTGTGTGATTCTTCCACGTCAGTATTATACTTTCTTACTAAGTGCACCCACACATATTATATATTGTTTTTTAGAGAACAGATAGGTACGCATGTTTGATATAATTATATAGCCCTAACGCCTTAAATATAAAAAAAATGCGGAAAAAAACGTAAAGAAAACACTTTTTATATATAATTTTTATTTTCTTAATTTTTGTTACACTTTTTTTGTTTTGCCAGTTTATTTCAAGCAGTCACTATGACTGCTTGATAAATTAACTTTTTACATTTTTGGTTATTATTAGGCTGCTCCAAACTTAGGAACAGCTAATAATAACCTTAGAGGCTGATCCTGACAGCATGTCAGAATCGGATCTCACTAAGGCCTTGTTCACACCGAAAGCGTGTGCGTTCCAGAGCAGTAGCTGCTGGAACACACCGCGATCGCTAAGAAACTTCTCCCCGTGTTCTGGGGTGTGGCGCTGCATTGAATTCAATGGCACCACTTCCACGCCCGCAGCACAATCGGACGCGTGGCAAAACTTTGCCAGCGTTGCGTTCCACTGCAAACGCAAAAAATAGGGCTTGCTCTATTTTTTGTGTTTGCAGTGGAATGCAACGCTGGCAAAGTTTTGCCACGCGTCCGATCGCACTGCAGGCAGGGGGGCGTGGAAGTGGTGCCATTGAATTCAATGCACCGCCACGCCCCCTCCTGTCCCAGAACGCAGGGAAGGTTTCTTGGTGATAGCGGTGCGTTCCAGCAGCTACTGCTCTGGAACGCACACGCTTTCAGTGTGAACAAGCCCTAAAGGTTTCTGACCGTGCCCAGACAATCGGAAGTGATACATTTCAGGCACAGAGATACATTGTAACATTGTGCCTGAAATGTATCACACAGCTTCATAAACATCGGGCCAGTCTATGGAGCTGTCAAAATGAATAGCAGAGAGGTGACTCACTCTGCTACCTCTCTGCTATCTTTAGCTGTCAAATACCGGATCGCTATTTTGTGACCCGTTATGTGTATGTAACGGCTTCATTCTTTCATTAATGAAAGAAGCTTTTAAAAAAAGCTTTTTGTGTCACTTGCGATATCATAACCATAGGCAAATTCTTGAATATATTCCTTTATCATTCCCTGAGATATAGTTTGCATATTATGCACGTTAGGCTGACCAGTTTGTAATTTCTGAGTACACATCTTTTTTTAAATATTGGTACAACATTTGCTTTGTGCCAGTTGGTACCCCTGCCAGTCATTAAGGAGTCTTTAAAGCAGAAATCGGGGCAAACATTTTCTTAACACGTCCAGTGGGGCTACCCCTGTAAGGGTTAAGTGTTCGTTTTTGTCTAGGTGCTAAAAAGAGAAAAAATTTACTCACCTGAACCATGGAGCCGGCTGGCTGCTACTCCGGTCCCTGAAGCTTATCTCCTGTTCTGCTGCAGCGATGGTATGTCCCTCTGCGTCTTTGCGTCCTATACAGTGTAAAGAATGTGATGATTCAAGGATCCTTAGACCGCCTTGGGGGGGGGGGGAGGAGACTCAAAGGACCATTCTGTGAGCAAACTGTCTCCGAGCATCGGGTGAGTATAACTTTTTTTTTTTTCCTTGAAACAGGTTGTACCCTTGTATACTACCTGCCCAGTCATGTGAGCTGTCCAGCCAGATCTCTCTTACTCCCACAAAGTCAAAGTCCTGCTCAAGTAATAGAAGTTCATGCTCCAGCATTTTGTTAATTAGACTTCTAGCATTCGTGTACATTTTAATTTAGTGTTATGGAATCTATTATTGTGCTTTTCTGAATTGCAACTATTTGCCCTCAAACGTACTATTTTGGGCATTGGTATGGATAACTCACTAATGACTGGATCGAGCCTCCTTTCACCCTTCAATGTATTCTCCTCTATATTAAGTGCCACCTTTAATCTCTAAATGTTATACCAGTTTGCTTTCCCTTCCTCCCATATTGTAGTTTAAAAGCACCTCCAGACTTCTGACCATTTTTTCCCTCACATAGCTGCCCCCCCCTATTTAGATGCAGCTAGTCTCTACTGTAGAGCCGGTAGCTGAATGAAAAGTCAGCCCAGTTCTCTATGAACCTCAAATCATTTTTCGTACCCCAGTTCCACAGCCACTTGTTTAGCTCGCTTAACTCCCATTGCCTCTCTGGTGTTCTCATTCTTGCTTAAGGTCCTGTTCACCCTGGGTCTATGTGTTAATCACACAGGCACTCGGGTGGGCTGTGCAGCATCACACCAGAGGCGGGCGGCTGGGATCCTCAGGAAGGAAGAGGAGTAGATGTGCGGCTTGGCTGTAAGCAATGCCGCGAGGTCCCAGGAAGGCCTTTATGGCAGCCGCTTGTGTTTACAAATTTAAAGCACCGGTATCGGGGCATTTTCATGAGAACAAGTACTCGTCAAAATGCCCAGTATCGGCACTGATACTGGTATCGGAATCGGTGCATCCCTAGTAATATATTACATTAAAGGAGAACTATGAGATGAGTGATTTCCACTCACCTCATAGTTCTAGCCGACCTGTGACAATGAGACTGTCACAGGTCGGCTCAGTAGATCGGGAGGTGAGCGAACACATACCAGGTTCGCTCACCTCTCGATCCTGTCACGGCTCTCTGCCGTGACAGGGGGAGGGCTGGATTCCCCTCTCCCCGCTCCGATCTACCAGCGCTGACTGGCAGAACGGACGGGGGAGGGGGCGGGTACAGCTGGCTCTGCCTCTAGATAGGCAGAGCCAACTGTCACTCACGCAGCTGGGCGGATCCCGTCATCTACGTCGGGATCCGCTCCGGCTGTGGCGTCTCAGTATACCGCGAGCTGTAGCTCGCGGTATACTGAGCTTAGGGTAACGGGAGGACGCTAGTTTGTGTCCTCCCGTTACCCTAAGGAGAACTATGGGGAAAAACACTGACCCCATAGTTCTCCTTTAAGATTACAGCAAACAGGTAAATACACAGTTGGGATACATTTATAGCTGGCTACCTTGATTTATATTTTTGTCCATTCAGCCCAGAGATTTAAATAGCTCTGCCATATAGCACAACAAGGTTTTTGACATGATATTTATCTGCTGCAGTTAAAGGAGAACTATGGGGAGAGCCGTGACAGGATCGAGAGGTGAGCGAACCTGATATGTGTTCGCTCACCTCCCGATCTACTGAGCCGACCTGTGACAGTCTCATTGTCACAGGTCGGCTAGAACTATGAGGTGAGTGAAAAGCACTCACCTCATAGTTCTCCTTTAAGCAATACAGCTTGGTCCCCTTCCTTTCCTTAGTATGTGATTGGACAATGAAGGAATAGTGCACACATTGATTCATTCTTCCCTCTGTTCTATCCTCCAACTAGCATGTTCCTTGTGAGCGCATGTGTATGCAGAACATCATACATTTACTTCTGTGACTATGGTAGAAGGTTCCAGCACAATGTGTATTGGCACTGCCGCTTGTAGTCCAACTCAGGAGTGCACAGGGTGACAAATTCCCACATTAAATGAGCAAGTAATGCCACTTTAAGAAAATAATTGCGTGTGAATACACTTTTCTTGTATGTTTAAACCAAATTAACAGCGCTAGTAGGTGAATCAAAAACCATATAGTCGTGTTTGTGAACTACAAATCATAAAAAAACCACATCAATGCAAGTGCCGTTAATCAATAAAAAAACACGGCACTGTAATAGTTAATAAACCTGTGTACGATTAGAAGATTATTTTTAACCAAGTGCTTCTAGGTGTCTCAGTGTGTAAAAATCAAGTGGATCAGTCTATACACATTAAAAAATCCTTCACTTTTCTTTTTTTTTTTTTTTTACACCTTCATGTGCATTAATACCATTAAGTTACAAATCATATGCTTGAAAAAATTCAGGTGGGTAAACAAAAATACAAACGAAAATAATTGTGAATGACAATTAATTGTGCTAACAAAAAATATATATAAACAAATAAAGTCTCTGTAGTATACAGCTCCGCTTCAAAGCCAAATAGCAGAGCCTTCCAAACACTTTTGTTGTATGATTTAACTGAAAGCAGGACATTTAAAAGGAAAGGATTACTTTTTTTCACATTACAAGAACATGTACAACAACCGTGTTTGGTTAGGTGTTTGGGTTTAGATTGATTTTTAATTGCTTCTACAGTTGGTCTTATGCTCATCTTGACTGTTTCAAAATCCAATTTCCTTGCTGTCGAGGACTTATGTGCTCCCTGACCCTCAGGCACAGGCCTGATGACACACAGTGATTGCTGAGCAGGATGTGCAGGGATCTCACCAAACAGGTTTTCTGCCCAGCCAGGTTCAGACAAGGTGAGAAAAATAGAACATTGTACACATTGTACACAAATCACCTAAATGTCTAACCGCTTTAGGTAGGCTGAGATGTGTCACAGGTGAAATTACATGAAAATTGCAAAAAAAAAAAAAAAGCAGTTTTTTCCACTCTAAAATAACATATCATGATCCCGCCTCTTATTTCATAAAGTGGTGATAGTCTGTAAAGTGCGGTACTGGTACATATTAATGATGGTATCGGTATCAGTGACGATAACTGAACTTCTGGTCAGAGGGAGGTGCCAGGTTATGAGGAAGCATGAAGCCGGCTTCCCGGCCAATCAGGAAGCTGGGTAGGTCATGACATAAAACCCGGCTTCCTGATTGGTTAGGAAGCCAGGCTGCCTAGCAACAAGTGAAGCCGGCTTCCTAGCCAATCAGAAAGCTGGCTCCATGCTCCCTCGCAGCACTGCCAGTCGGCAGTTCCGGTATCTGAGCAAGTATCGGAGCATTTGGGCAAGTACAAGTACTTACCCAAATACTCGATATCGGTGCATCCCTAATATGTACCAGTACCGCACTTTACGGACTATCACCGCTTGAGACAGACTGTCACCAATAAGGAAGCTGGATGGCACGTCATGACCTGCCGCCCAGCTTCCTGATTGGTCAGGAAGCCAGGCTGCCTAGCAACAACTGAAGCCAGCTTCCTAGTTAATCAGGGAGGCGGATCATGATGTGCCGCCCGGCTTCCTGATTGGTCAGGAAGTCAGGCTCCCTCGAAACGTGAAGGCGGAGTTCTTTCGATAGAACACCAGCTTCCCAGGCAATCAGGAAGCCCAGCTTCCTTATAAGCCGGGCCAATGGTACCCCAGGATGCCGGTATTGGTATTTGGTATCAGCGAGTACCGGAAAAAAAATATCGGTATTCGATACCACAAAAACGGTATACATTTTTACATCCGATGGACATACACTAGATAGCAGAGCATCCAAAGTCCTTCTTTTGAAACCAAATACCCATCTCCCTTTTGTCTAATATGTTGACCTCTTAAAATAAATGTATTATTTAAAGTGTACCTTTAGCAAAAACATTTTATTAAAACCTTGGTCAGGTTATATTCCACAAAATACAAGCTCCCAGTCCATACTTGACAGCGTGTCCAAAATGTTCACAGGAAGGAGCGTCACTACGTCACTGTCTATGGGATTGCCCTCAAATAGTCACTTACTGGGACTCAGTCCTTTCCTACATGTCCGCACTACAGGAATTCCACATACCTCGAGACCCATGGTTGTGTCTCTTTAGCTATTGGGACTCCGTGCCCGCAATGGGCAGACAACAACAGTGGATCTATTTAGCTCTATTGATAGCAAAGCGCATAATTATGCATCATTGGCTTTCCACACAACCGCCAACCACCCAACACTTCCTAGAGACATTGATAAATTAAAAATTAATAAAGAAATGTTTCAAAAAAAAAACCTTGGTCAGGTTATTGCTCTCTCTGGTCCCGCTATAACACAAAGCTTCATGTACAGAGAGCTTCATTGTCAGCTTCTCACAGCCAATCAGATTTAAACGTGCCATGCAAGCTTGAATGTGATTGGTGATACTGGAAGCAGAGAAAGCATAAGCTATAGGAAGTAAATTTCTACTAAAGCCGTAGCATAATAAGATTTTTGTACTTACTATTATATGTTTATCTTTGAGTCCATTGAAAGACACAGGAATGAACAGCAATTCTTAAACAGTCGTGTTGTGCTGTCGCCTAAAGGAGGTTGGGACACTGGCAAGCAAAAAATGATAAGCCAGCTCCTGTATAACCCTGCCTCTGTCAAGCCTCAGTTTTGTGAGCAAGCAGCCCATAAGGCCTATAATACAGAGGGGTGGAACTTGTGTCCCTCAAAGGACTCAAATAAAAGGATTTTACTGTAAGTTAAATATTTTTATTTTTTTTATCTATATTTAGAATTTATTTGGTCCATCGAGGGACATAGGAATTCCTACAGCCAGGATATCCAAGTGCAGTTCAATTGAGGGGTGAGCAATAGCCATTAAGAGATCCAACAGATTTGGAGATCATATTTCAAAGAGTGAGGGAATCAATGCTTGAATTAAAGCTAGAAAAAGGGCCAACCAATATAGAAAAGCCTTGATCAAAGGGAGGGCACTGAGGATTACTTGGTGCTCCAGTCCAGGACAGATAATCACCAATAAGGGTAAAACTCTGCTACCTAAAGGGTCTTCACTCAAGTGAAGTGGAGATCCAACCAACCATTCACTAAAACACAAGTGGAATTTGCTCCATAATGATGAATTTTCACAAATTAAAGTTACTGCCAAGAAAGGATGGAGAGTCACTTCAGTTAATTCAAACTAAGACCTCAATACCGTGTTTCCCCGAAAATAAGACACTGTCTTATATTTTTTGGGGCTCCAAAAAACACACTAGGTCTTATTTTCGGGGTAGGTCTTATTTTTTATTTTTTTTTTATGTATAACAATCCAAATTTAATGCAAATCCAAATGAAATAATCCAAAATGGCAAAGTTAAGAATAGGGTGATCAGGGCAATCAGGGGTGCCATACCTTTCCATTCATTGTCACCGCTGATTCTCTCCCGCGGCTCTTCAGGATCCCCCTTATGCCACCACCTGCACTGGCAATGGTCACAACTAGGTCTTATTTTCGGGGTATGTCTTATTTTCAGGGAAACAGGGTAGTGTCTATTAGTGAAATTGCTATAGGTAAGAATGCTATTAACCTTTTTGGTGGTGTTCTTGTTAAGGTATATGAATGGAGTGTCCACAGTGGGCAGAGACTACTTCGCAATAAATTCATTTTCAAAGAGAAAAAGTACCTTCATGTTGTCATGGTTTTATAAGTTGTTTCTGGCCCTTGTATTATATACCAAGAGGGGAATTGATCAAAACTGGAGCAGACAAAATCTGGAGAACGGGGAATGCCTCTCTTCAGATTGTTCAGTTAAGATTTGAAAATGAAAGAGAGAAGCTGATTGGTTGCCGTGCACAGCTGCTCCAGATTTTCTCTGCTCCAGTTTTGGTAAATTCCATTGCAAGTGTTTAGGGAAGGTCTTTGCAGCCATAAGAGCTCTAATAGACCATAGACCTAGAACAACAGGCTGATCTTCTAAATGCAGGACAGAACCTACTGCATCGATTGGGTTAGAAACAACTCCTTGTAAGTCTGAGTCATGTGGAATGTGCCCAAATACTGTCTCTTGAGGCATAAACTAAGAGGGCTCTAAATCTGAATGATGGATAGTAATAGAGGCTTTAGGCTCACTTAGAGATGAAGAACCGGTAGGCAGAGGATTCGATTCTGGCTAGGATGGTGCTGGAGTGTACTTAGATCCTCTCGAGCAGATTGCTCCATTAACTGTGCAGATGCCGACAAAATGTCCAAAGTGGAGATAATCAGTTTTGTAAACCCAGGGAAGACTCTGATCAGGTTTACTTTATTAATGGATTCTACTCACCCTCCCTTTACTCCATCCTTAGCTTCATTGGGTCACTGGAGGCAGAGAGGAACAAACCTATGGAAGCTCCAATTCTCAAACTGGTACAAAGCTCTGGACTGTCTCCTCACCCCCTTGGACAGTGACAGTGTCATGGAAGGAAGTGAAGTGAGTCACATGCTTACTATACCAGGTGTGTTTATTCTCTATTGGCAGCTGAGTGAAGCAGTGCAGGTGCACACGTAGTGTGCGTATATGGTGCTGGTGGTACTAATATTAAAGTGAACCTGTTGCTTTGCCCTGCATGATTAAAAAAACAGGATGATTATATAATTACATCTGGAAGTTGAACGGGATCAGGCACTTATGTACGTTAGAACAAAGAGTATGAACTTTGTTCAGCTAGCAAGTGACTCTCCCACCCACAGTCCCAAAGCTTTTTCTTCAGCATGTCCTCGCATAACCCATGTTACAAAACTAAACTTGATTAACATGGGTATTTCTATTGCAGCAAGCCACCTCAACTTACCTTGCTAATAAAACAACCTTTCAAATATCTGCCAATGCCAAAGTATATAATTCAGCCTGCCAACTAGTTCACTGCAATCCTAACTTGGCAAGACCTGTGTACCTACTGTATTTGGCTTATTGCTCAAAGCAAACATGGCTCTCTGTGTGCCTTTTATTTATTTTCTGGTGTTCTGGCCAGTTCCTGTCTGGAGTTGCCTAAAATGCAAAACCAACTGGTTATGCAACCAGGCCTTTATGTCAGATATTGCTTTCTTGACAGCTGGTATAAAGAGTGGTGCTTCTCAAAGCCTGTCATGTGGCGAAACACTTAGCTGCACTGATGTGACCCAGAGTTTCCAGCATGGTACCCCTGTAAATCTAGGTACAACAGTCTGTTTCCACAAAGGACACTAATTTCAAAGGAATTTTTATGTTATCCTTGTGAGAATGTCCTCTTGACCCCCAGCCTAAAAAAGGGTTTCACTAGTTTCCACTCAAGTTGACCCTAATATGTGTTTGTGGTAGGGGAATTAAACTGTAAGCTCCCTCATGGGTACAGACTGATGTGATTTGTCCCAAAGTTGCACTGAGCACTTCAAAGTTATCCATGCCTACTTCCACTTCTTTTCCTATAAAATACATTACACAAAACTGGCAATTGCAAATTTAACATACAATGAAAAAATGCATAAGCAGATGTTACCATCAGTAAAAAAAAACTGCATGTCAAAGCAACCAGGAGATATAGGCAGCTAAAAAAATTTGTGCAGAAGTAACATTTTTCTGTAAAAGTCTAGCCCTTTCCTCATGGTAGCTATGGCTACTTGATGGCCCTTTAATGTGATAGGTGGACCTACTGACCACTATTATCTATCATACATCTTTATCAAGAAATAGATTGAATATGATAGTTATCAGCAATGATGTGAATTTTGATGATGCTATACTGTATATCTGTAATATCTTTTTTTTTTTTACCTGTGTAACATCTTGTGTCACGTATGATTTATTGTTGTGAATCTGTTTGCATTGTTGATAACTATTTATTGCATATTGATGGTGGAACATTTTACATTATGCATCATTCATTATTGTGAATCCATGTATATCGAGGATAATTGTTTACTATATGTGGATGTGTGTATTGCGTTCCGAATCCCTGTGTTCATTCATTATTGTGAATCCATGTATATCGAGGATAATTGTTTGCTATGTGTGTATTGTGTTCCGAATCCCTGTGTTCATTCACTATTGTGAATCCATGTATATCGAGGATAATTGTTTGCTATATGTGGATGTGTGTATTGTGTTCCTCCAATTATCCCATGTGTTTTTTATAATGAATCAAGGGTTGATGCATATAGACCTTTGTTCCGGTATGATGCTCTACCTGTGATTAAGCCTGTTGCGGTGAAACAGGCTAAGGTGCCCATACACTATATGATTATCATACGATAATCGCGGGAAATCCCGCAATCGTACGATAATCGAAAAGTGTATGGAAGGCGTGCGACCATTTCTACTGTACGATTGCACGTCTTCAGTCGAAGCAGAGCAGAACTTGAGAGGGACCGAGCAGTATGTGGTTGGAGTCAATGAAGTTGTTCTTATTGGAGTAATGGCATCAGAGTGCAGGGATTTACAGACTGAATACATTGGAAGTATGGACAAGGTCCTGATCTCTCTCTGTCTGCACTGGGTTATTTGTAAATACCGGGAAAAGAAACTGTCACAAACCTATGCAATTGATACTGGAAAGCTTTATATAAACAGCAGTGATGGCAACTTTCTAGGACACCTTTCCACATAGCAAGCAATTGAGCTGCAAGTTTGAAAATGACTTGCTATACTATTGCAGACTTGCCGAGCTTCACAATTTTGTGGCACAATTACAGCAAGTCTGTATGCAAGTCTCCAGATCAACGTGCTTTGCAAAAGTGCTGTACACTTGCAGAGCTCTTGCTAAGACCTGCAGGACTCTTGTTGTAGACTTGCCAAGCAAATTTGCTACAAATTCAAAAAGTGTCAACTAGAACTTGTGCTGCAAGTGTTCTGCAAGTCTACAACATGCCAAGAATGTGTGCAACAAGAATTACAATTTAACCCTGACACAAGTTTGTGGCAAGTTATCCTTGCCATCTGGGTTAATACTACACTGAAACCGCATTTGGAGAACCATTGGTCAAAGTTCTCATGAACAGTCTGAACAAAGTCTTAGTCCTGGCAGAGCTAGGGGCAAGCCACAGCAGTAAAAGCTTTGCCTGTCAGTAAATCACAAACTTAAGGCAATGACTGTGCACCATTGCCTGTGGACCTTCGGTAGTCCACATACAGTTTGAAAAGCACTGGTCTATATATTCTATAAATTGCTGTATAAACTAACAAATGATGTGAGTTAGCACAAGACAGCAAATGCTATTGTTCTGGAACCCCAACACTAATGTGGGCCTCTAGACAGAGAGCATTCTTCATTGAAGAGAATACATTTAAGTTGCATGATTTTATCTTGCGGGTTTGCCCAGGGTATCACTTACATTTCACCATTACTCTGGCTTACTTATGTCTTAAAGCTGCCCTGAGGTGACAAAGGTTAGGGACCTTTGTTGCAAAGAATCCAGACTTGGATCATAAAGCTTTTCTTTCACCAAATACACAACCCATGTCACATACAGTATGTCACACATTATACTAAAGCATGGCAAAATAAATAGACCAATTCGGGTGGCTCATCTCACAAATTAAATAAAAGTAAATCAGTCATATATACACGGTCTCAGGATTCAACAGAAATTGCTCAAAAAAGAAACCTTTGTTAAAGAAGAACTCTGGGAAGTTAGAAAATTAACCCTTGCAGTGGCACTACACCTGCATTGCAAGGCTTAAGTGCTCGTTTTGGTCTAGGGTCTAAAATAAAATAAATTCCTTTAGCAATCTTTATCAGGAAGCTGGTTATAAATGATTGACCAGGTGGTACAGGGTTCCTGTTAAACTTCACCAGATTTACCCACCTCTTTGGAATATCTGTTGGAGATATGGACAGGATCAAGGTTCTCTGCTACATATTTTTTGGAGCTGTGCTAAGCTCGCTGAGTTCTGGTCCACAGTTAAAGACATCCTACAGAAATTCATAGATTTTTCAGTTCTGGACACTCCAGCATAACACAATCCCTCGGAAGAATTAGGTTATCATTCGGATGATCAATGCAGCAAAAATTTGCATCCCAGTGCTATGGCATAAATCAGAACCTCCATACATGGCCATGTGGAATGATTTAATGAACACGGAAGACCTTACCTCAATGCTACATTGTACAGCCAAGCTTTCAATCATTGATGGTTTTACTGGATGGTAGACATGTGCGATTCGTTCCCGAAACAAAATTCGGACGAATTTTTGGAAATTAGGATGTATCCGAATTCCGAATGACAGATATAACGAATGCAAACAAATCCAAATTTCCGTTTTCCGAAATTCGTTAGCGGTAGTTCGTTCGAACGTTCGTTCCGTTTTTGTTTCTTATTCGTTCATTGCAGCAAAGTGACGTTAGAGAAGGAGAAAACATTTTTTTTCTCCTCAAATCTCACTTTGCTGCAGCGAACAAACGAATGAACGAAATGAATAAGAAACGAAACGAACGTCCGAATGAACTACCGCTAACGAATTTCGTCCGAATCCGAATTCCGAATTGACTTTCACACCTGAATCCCTGAAAAACGAAATAACACAAAGTCCAAATAAACACTAAACTAAACATATTTTTTGCCAGTGCACATGTCTACTGGATGGAATTTGTGTCTTCTCTGGAATATTTATCTTTTCTTACCTGCTGACTACCTCGTTGCTCTTTTAGACATTTAGGGATCTGTTGTCAGAGCCTGCCTTTTTGTTGAGTTTCCTTTGTGTGCCACATGAGGATACCGAGGGACATTTCATAACCAAGAGCGGAGGGGAAGAGAGCCGAATGGTCCTGCCATAGGACCAAGGTTCTGGTGAGTATATCTTCTTTTTTTTTTTAGACAATTTTTGTGACACCTTGGAGTTCTTTAAGAAGTAAAGCACTTAAAATGAAACCCTGACCCATTTCCTCAAATAGTAACCACAGTCCTATATAATAAGCTCTTACATCTATTAATGAGTCAGATATAAATTGATTCCAATTAATTTTATAGAAAGCTCAAGGTCATAATTATGATGTATTATTCAAGAGCACAACCTTCTGAAAGGAAATAATTTCCTAGGAAGTCATAACTCAATCAAGCTTTTGAATAAACATTATTGTTTCCAGAATGATTCATATATCCAGATGAACAAACTATGTGTTTAATACATTTACATAAAAATAGCAAATGCAGAATGACACCACTGTTCTTTTTGTTCTGTTTTTTTAATTGTGAAAAAAGGTTATCTTAAAGGATGACTAAACCCAAGAACAAAAATGTAAAATGTTCCAGCTTACCGGTCCATAGATGTTGTGGCTGAATTGGTTTTCTTTTTTTCAGGCTGAGGACATTGAAGCAAGTACAGAAAATAACTGCTGTTCTTGCCAGAAATGCAGTGTCCTGGTTACTTCCTGTAAGCTGAACTGGAAGTGCTAGCTTCCTTCTGTAAACTAGTTTTCCTGGGAAACTCTTATGGAGTCTTTATGAAACAGAGCCTCCAAACCTGACTACGGGCTTGAAAGGGTTAACCCACCCGCTAGGGAAGGTCTTAAAAGGGCAGGAAGCCAGTCAGCAGGGGTCTGTGAGGTGTTGTTTAGAGCAGGACACAAGTCCGTGAGTGCTGTGGACTGTTAGGCTGGTGAGACCCTGCTGGGCGTCTTTGACTATGCTGGACCCTCTTGGAGCAGGCTGGGACGTGTTATTCGGGCGGTGAGCCAACTATTCATTCATACTGAAGATAAGTCCTGTTTATTTATCGTTTGCTGAAGAAAAGCTGTTTATGTTTAAGGGTTTTGGAGATAATAAAGACTTTTGTTTCACCAACACGGCTGGCTATTGATCACAACCACCCTGAATATTACAACATGTTTGAAGTCCTGCATGGGTGGTAACCATAGCTTCCTCCATAGATACAGTGGCGGAGTGAGTGTAGCCACTTCGAGACAGGAAGTGTGTTATTTGCAAATCAAAATAAAGGGAAAAAGCCTGAAAAAAAAAAGAAAACTAGTGCAGCCACTTCATGTAAGGACTGGTAAATTGTTATACAGACATTCCTCGCTTACCGACTTACCTGCTTTGCGACCACTCACACTTACGACCGACCTCTGATCGACCTCCGACCTTGCATGTCAGCGTCAGTGCGACGTGTCGTCGACGGAAGTGATGTCCTCCGTTCTTCACTGCGGGTCCCGGTAAGTATTTTATTGCCCGATGTACAGTGCCCTGTTCAGTACTGTACATCTGCAACACTATACAGTACTGTACTAATGCAGTACAGTACTATATAGAGTTCCTCACTTAACGACCAATTCGTTTAACGACCTGGTCGTAGGAACGGAACTCGGTCGTTAAGTGAGGAATACCTGTATACTGAATTTAATTCAATTAGCTATACTTTGAAGTACACTTCTTAGACGTCTTCCACTTAGCAATACATGAAAGTAAAACTTTACATCCACAAACCAGTCTTCTCAATATTATGTCTCAGTATACATTTGTTTGCAGGTCTGCCAAAAACGGTAATACGTAGACATCCAGCCACGGATTGTAGTTCAGTTTCTGCATTCAAGATAGCCAAAGGAACTACTAACCTTTATGATGCCAATGTATAATTACATGAATATATTAAAACTGCCACGTAGACATTAAAAGGCAAAATTTTACATACCGTGTTTCCCCGAAAGTAAGACATCCCCCGAAAATAAGACCTAGCGCTATCTTCGGGGATGTCTGTAATATAAGACCTACCCCGAAAATAAGACCTAGTTCGGTGTATATACATAAAGCACAAAAAAAATCAAAGAAAGTGTGATTTGTTAAACTACATCTACACAAAGAGAACAAAAAACAATTCACTTTATCCACAGAGAGCATTAAAAAAAAAAAAAAAAAAAAAGCAAAATATGATATAACCTATAGACCAATAATGTGTGCAGGTTACAGAGATGTATAAATTGTTACTCAGTCTACAGGGTAAAGGAAGCAAACTTAGAGGTAGTAGATCTTCTTCAATTTGGGAAGTATGTAGCCAAACTCTGTTACCAAACACCTTTTATGACCAATTACTTGCATATAAGCCCTCTTAAAGGGGACAATGATTTTCGAAAGTTCGACCCCGATTGACTTGCATTAGGTTCGAGTTCGTATTCGAACTTTTCGGCCGTTCGGGTGTTCGAATATGAACCGAACACGGGGGTATTCGACCCATCACTAGTTGGGACCCCTTTCAACAAAATTTGATCTAATCTATTTAAACCTGGTATAAGAAATAGACAAACACATAGGAATCTTATTACTTCTCTGTCTGTTGGAACGTTGCAGTTTAGGACAAGACTAGGCATGTTTATATGCCAATGGCAAAACTCTTGGTTAATAATCTCAAGCTAAAAACATGAACATTGATCCGAAGTCCTTAAAATAGAATTAAATACTAGGGATTTTTGCATATATCTACTGCTAGAAATGCATGAAAAAACAATGCAAAAGCAAACAAAAAAATAAAAAAAAGTTACCAAATAGGTAATTACTTACCCCTGGCTTCTTGCTCCCGTCTAAAGATTCTCGAGCGGCCATGAAGGATGATGCGGCAGGCGCATGCGCAGTAGAGATCTTCAGCCAGGAGTAGAGAAGGGACACAGGGTAAGTAAATGCACGCGGCCCAGAGCGTGCATTAAAGACAGACATTGTGGGACACAGAAGACACAGCAGCCAGCGCTGGATCAGAGACCGACACCAGCACTGGAGGGACTCCTGAAAACTACTGGAAAGAAGATGATCTGATCAAGAGGTATCATTTAAGGTAAGTCCTGAAAGCAGCATGGGGGGGACGATATTGAGCGACGTATCGCTGCAAAAATCGCTCGATAAATGGGGCCTTAAAGTAGTTAATTCTCCTTGCCCTTGAATATTGGCCTGCAGGAACATTACATGGCTTCAGTTTGGAATGCAAACTAGCAGCCCACAAATGACTTGAGGAGCCAGGTTTTCAGTATTATCTGGAACAAATATAATATAAATATGGCAAGATTTACTCTCTCTGCTGCCCCAAGGCCAGCTTTCTCAATGCAGTTAGTTTACATTTTTAAATTTAAATTAAAGTGATACTAATCTCAGAATTTAAACCTTAAAAATGCATTTAGGTACATTAACTAATAACAGAAATGTATCTTGTTTGTGTATCACTGGGCTGTAGATCCTCAAATCATCTCTGAATTGGTGCTGACACTGTCCTTCCTTCTGGAGGGTGGCTACTATTGTTCCCCATGGTCCCTGTGTGTGTTGTAAAGTAGTCACCGCTCCAAGCTCACTCCTGTGATGGACTACAATCTCACGTTTAGTTTACTAATTTGTAATGAGATTGTAGTCCATCACAGGAGTGACCTTGGAGCGGTGACTACTTTACAACACACACAGGGACCATGGGGAACAATAGTAGCCACCCACCAGAAGGAAGGACAGTGTCAGCACCAATTCAGAGATGATTTGAGGATCTACAGCCGAGTGATACACAAATAAGATACATTTTTGTTTATAGTTAAGGTACTTGAATGCATCTTTAAGATTTCACTCCTGAGTTTAGTGTCACTTTAAGTCAGAATGTTACACAGGGAAGGGTAGATATGAACATATTATTGTTGGTGTCAAGTACTCTGATATAACTGCTTTTCCACTACAGGGTAACATTTTTATGTAGTGATTATTGTGCTTTTTACTTTTAAACTATACCTTGGGTTTCAAAGGGCTTCCTTAAATAAGAACTCAAGTTCTTATTTAAAACTTTGCTATAGTGTTCTAGTGTTTCTAGTGGTAGAACCGGCTTAGTTTCTGATGCTGGGAGGGGCTGCGAATAATTGTAAATTAGCTGATCACTTTAACACCCAGAATAATTTGACGCCCTGTGTCAAAGATCAACTTCAGCCAAAGCTGTCTTTTTAGTTTACCATGGAGCAAGGAAGGCCCTGTTCTTCTGTCCAGTCTTCGCTGCTGTCTGTGACACCATTATTAGAATCTCCCCTCACTTCCTGCATGGTCACCTAGACCGGAAGTGAAGGGAATCTCTCCAACTAAGACATAAAGAAGATAATGATTAGGGGAATTTTGTTCCTGCTTGAACCTCTGTCTGTTTTTGCTATTACTTGTGTTCCCTTTGATGAGATTCTTTTCAGTACCTGCAGTCAGTGGGACATAACTTGAGGAGGAATTAGGCAACAGACAGCATTAAAAACCAGACAGATGTTCTAATCCTTCTCAAGTTTTGGCTGGAGTTCCTACATAAGAAGAAATCTGAGAAAAATTATTCCTAACCTTTTGCAGTAGGGCTACACCCGCACTGCAAGGGTTAAGTGCTCGCTTTATCTAGGGTGTAAAATAAAAAGGTTATATTCACCTGAACCCTGGAGCCGGCTGGCTCCTAGACCAGTCCATTCCGCCGATCTCCTCCTCCGCTGTAGAGATGGTATGTTCCGCAACACATAATTAAAACTGCTTTTCCTCAGTAGAGAAGGGGAAGGCCAGAGCCCCTGTCAGATTTGTGTTACTGTCTTTCACTTCCTGTCTGGTGAAACCATGGTTAGCAGGACAGGAATTGAGGGTAAATCTCTCTGACAAAGCCCCAGACAGCAGTAAGAACCCAACAGAAGTTCAGAAAATGTCCCACTCTGTCCAAAACTTGAAAAATAGTTTTTAACTTCCCATACACTTTAATGTTCCAGTTTAACAAAGGACCAACTACAAGGGATTCTGGGAAAACTGTGTTGGCCTAGCAGCCATGGCAGTTCACCAGCTTTATTCGTCTGCAGGATAGCCATGGCTGTGAAGATTTCCATTCTTATAGCATCAAGATGGTTTGTTTGAGTCTTTACAGAATTAGATATTTATTGCATTTCAATCTAAGGACATCGGGCAATGCTACGGTGACTGTGTGCCACCCGGGAATAGTGTTTATGTACCAGCTACCTCTGATTTCCAAAGATGTACCCAGGGTGTGTCTGGGAAAATGTCGGTCTTCTCAATGAGAACCATTCTGTACAGATTTTCCTGTTTTTCTGCTTTTCAGATTAAATCCTTACCAACTCCCATTCATAATTAGAGCTAAGAATGCTGAACAAAGATAAACTGAAGACAAAGCAACCGGAAGCCAACGCATTTTGGGGGCTAGACAAATGCTTTCGCTGCTGGCACTAACACTCACTGGATGTTCTCCTGCATATCTCCTCCCCAGCTCTGATTGTTCAGGAGCTCTGCCCCGAGTCCAGTAAAGTTGCCCATACACTGTAATTATTTCATCATTCAACCAGCGGGCTGAATGAAGAAAATATTACAGATTCCGCCATCAATGCTTACAAACGTAGATTGAGGAGCCTCCAGATGTCTTCATTGTGCCGCCGGCCGCTGTCAGATTTCCCCAACAGAGCCGGCAGCTCATTGGCTGCCGGCTCTGTTCATTCGAAGATTTTCCGTCCAGCATCAAGGGATGGCAGCTGAAAGTGTCCCGGCAGCGTCAGCCACTGTGCGAATTTCAGCTGCTTCATCAAGAACCGACTGAAAGTTGCAGTGTCCATACAGCTTTAGTACTTCAACATAGAAAGTAGGATTGTCTAGCCCCTGAAAAGCATTAGTTTGCTGTTGCTTTGCCATGGAATCTGTAAAAGACTCCTAAAACGTGGCGATCCTATTAGCTCTATTACATGTGAATTTCTCAATCTCAGTGGCCCCCCGCTTTGTGGAGTGCTGCTGAACCCAAGCAACCAGGCCCAAAAAATGTCTTTCTTTAACCTCTTGCCGTCCGCCCGTTAAGAAAAAACGGACGGACGGCTGACTCCTATCCGCGGGTTGCCGTCGCCAGACGGCATTTTTTTCCTGCTCGCGCGCACTAGGGGACCCGCTTGTTAATACAGCCGTTAACGGCTGTTTCACATACAACCGATCAGCGGCTCTATAGCCGCCGATCGGTTGTATGGCGTAAATTTCGGAGGCCCCCCCGCGCGATCGCGGGTGCCGCCATCTCCCCCCTCCTGACCCCTCACCTTTAATCCCGGGATCCGCTGCCCCATCTGCGGCCCGGGACCGGCTCGGGATGGCGTCAGGAGGAGGAGGGAGGGAGATCAGCTCCTTGCTGTTCTCAAAAAGAAGATTTGTGTCCAGCACCTCCTGTCCACCTTTTTCCATGCTTCTCTGCTTGGCACTGGCATGGAAGCAGGAGTCAGCGAATGGCAGCTTCCATCTGCAGTTTCTCACGTTGGTTGTGGCAGATTCACTTAATATTCCTTGCACCAAGCAGTCAAATTCCATGACATAAAGGCTGGCAAGAGGCAGATATCTGACTGAAAACAAGTGAGGAGACATCATCTCCATCATCCACCCCAGTCTACAAGTGTCCTAACTCAGCACAACCCTTGCCTGGCTTTGACAATGGCACATACATGGTACTTTCGGTTCCTTCACTCTTCCCCATAGACGAATTGGGACTTGATAGGTGAAAGTTCTCCAAGAAGTTACAAAATACCCCTAAAGGGTACCAGAGGAGCTTGTTATCTCTCCCCTAGCACATCCAGAGAGAAAATCACGTGACGCTCAAATTCAGTCACTTAAGCTACATGCACACAGGGACTTATGCCGCATTCCGGGACGCAGCAGGAATCTTAGGTGTCCCCCGTTCAGATGTGGCCACTGTACTTATTGAACGGGGGACACCTAAGATTCCTGCCACAGGAATCTTAAGGTTCTTGTTGCAGGAATCCCTGAATACCTCGTGTGAAAGTAGCCTAACTTTTATCAAGATGGTTCTGGTCAGCCTGCTCTCCCATCCAAGTGACACCAATGTGATTCCCCCAAATGACACCAATGTTTTGTTCCCCCAAAGCCACCAATATTTTGTTCCTCCCCCACCAACACCAATGTTTTGCTCCTCCACCAAGAGCGATGTTCTTCCCCCTCACGTTCTTTTTTATATAACACTGACATTGATGCTTTTTTTTTATTCACTGACACCAACATCATGGCATTCATCTGCCCACTAACAGAATTGCTGGGTGTTTTCCTCCCACTAATCATTAAGGACTCCGGGCTCTTTTCCTCAGTTGAGTTTGGAAGCCATGTCTGCTTCACAGAGTTGTCACCTCCCCCCAAACTCTTTTCCCAAGTTGTCACCTTCCAAATCCCCCTATCCCATCTCTTTTCCCAAGTTGTCACTTCCCCCCTCCTTAATTTACCAAGTTATCAATCCCCCCTCTTTTCCTAAGTTGTCAACTCCCGCCCCCCTCTTTTCCCAAGTTGTCAATTCCCGTCCCCCTCTTTTCCCCAGATGTCACTCTCCCCCCTCCTCTCTTTTCCCAAGTTGTCACTCTTCCCCTAATGAGGGTTTAATAACCCTTTAAAATGCAGCTATTCTAGCTGCACTGTAAACTTCCAGCTGTAACAAGCGGTTGTCACAAATTTGGGCATTGAAATATAAAGGTTTTCAGAATTTCGAATCAGAGGCAATTCCAACAATATACCGTAGGATCTGGTGCTGTCCCATAAAACCGAACATTTATCGGATGTGAGCTGAATGCGGTGCATCTGATTCTGACAGGACACATTGTTGTACATCCAAAATTGTAAGCAATAAAGTTGTTTGAGGGAAAAAAAAGTAGAGAAGCGACCCTAGCGCTAGCGTACTGGATGATGTGAGCGCGGTGGGTGGGGCCGACAGGAGGGACGCCGACCCGGAAATGTGTGCTGGGCGAGGCCTGAGAGTGTTTCCGGCAGCTGAGGAGAGCGGAGCGCGCTGGGCCCGGCCGAGGTGTTCGGAGCGATGTGAGGTAGAGCTGGGCAGCTCATTCCCGGCAGGTGAGGGTCCGAGGACAGGTGTGTGTGAGAGGTGGGCGAGAAGGGATGCTCTATCCTTCACATTTCCTTAAAACTCCACATACACGTCAGCGGCGGCAAAACGAGCAGCGCCCCCCTATGGTGGAGACCCCCACCACCCCAGTGTAGCGTCCATTCCTCACCGGGGTTCTACAATCCTCCTCCGTTCCGGCCATAGCGGCGAAAACATCTCCCCTCCACACATCAGAGGTAATTCTGTGCCACGGGAGGGGACATTCCTGGGGGGCCTGCGCCCACCGTACATGTCACCAACGTGTACCTGGAAGCCCTTCCTTACCCAGCACATGGGACTCCTATACCCTACACATAATGAGGCCCCCTTCTATTACTGTACCCTGTACATAATGAAAACTCCCTCTACTAAGGACTGCCCCCTTCTATTACTGTACCCTGTATATAATGAGGACCCCCCTCTACTAACGACTGCCCCTTCTAATCCTGTACCCTGTACATAATGAGAACTCCCTCTACTAATGACTGCCCCCTTCTATTACTGTACCCTGTATATAATGAGGACCCCCCTCTACTAACGACTGCCCCTTCTAATCCTGTACCCTGTACATAATGAGAACTCCCTCTACTAATGACTGCCCCCTTCTATTACTGTACCTTGTATATAATGAGGACCCCCCTCTACTAACGACTGCCCCCTTCTATTACTGTACCCTGTATATAATAAGGACCCCCTCTATTAATGACTGCCTCCTATTACTGTACCCTGTATATAATGAGGACCCCCCCTCTACTAATGACTGCCCCTTCTATTACTGTACCCTGTATATAATGAGGAACCCCTCTACTAATGACTGCCCCTTCTATTACTGTACCCTGTATATAATGAGGAACCCCTCTACTAATGACTGCCCCTTCTATTACTGTACCCTGTATACTATTGAAGGTCTCCTGCTATTACTATACCCTGCATATGAGAACCCCCATCCTATTCCTCGTTCACTGCAAAATAACCCCCCCCTCCCAATATACTCTGCATATAATGAGAACCCCCTACTAATTAAGGTCTCCTCCTATTACTATACCCTGTATATAATGAGACCCCCGCCTCCCCATCCTACTCGTTCACTGCAAAATAATGAGAACCTCCCCTCTACTAGTGACTGCCTCCTCCTATTCCTATACCCTGCATAGGATGAACCTAACCCACCCCATCCTAATCCTTTATTCACTGCAAAATAATGATACCTCCCCACAAATAACTGAGATCATCATATTCCTCTATACTCTGTATATAATGAGACCACCCCCTACTAATTACTGACCACCTATTCCTCTATACCCTACACATTATGAGAACCCCCTACTAATGACTGCCCCCTCCTATTCCTATACCCTGCATATGAGAACCCCCCTACTAATTACTAACCCTTCCTATTACTATACCCTGCATATAATGACCCCCCCATCCTATTCCTCGGTTAACTGCAAAATAATGAGAACCCCACCACCACTAATCACTAAGCTCCTCCTGTTCTCCGTACCCTGGATATAATAAGACCCCTCTACTGATCACGGAGCCCCTTATATTCCTCCATACCCTACACATAATGAGAACTCCCCCTACCAATGACTGCCCCCTCCTATTCTTTCTTATTCGTTTATAGCAAGATATATCTACTTTCCACAGTCATTGAGATCCCTATTCCTTGTAAATGAGATCTGCTCCCCTGTTCGTAAAGTGATCAAGACCTCTTTTTCCTCCAAATCTAGTGCCCAATGAGGCCAGAAATACCCAATGTTTGAAACCCACATATTACTTCATATCTTGCAAATTATATCACATTATATTCCTCCATCCCTAGTATATAATGGGATCAAGCTCCTGCCGTAACAGAAACTCCTTTATTCTTTACAGCAACGAGATCAGAACATCTTAATCCCAGACACCCATCCTGATTCCTCTGTGACCTGCAGGCATTTGGAATTAGAACCTTTCTAGCCCCTGTAAGTTCCTGTGACCTTCTTCAAATTCACCCTGTATAATGAGATCAAGACTGCCTTTCATGCCCTGCACATAAGATGAGAACTCCAAATGACTGTAATACCCTGCATATTTGTAGCAAGGACATTTCTTTCTACGGAACTCAATATATTAAGGTTAGGATACCCCTCCATCACTGAGACCCTCATACTCGCTACTCCTATATAAACACTTTACAGAGAAATCCAGATGATTAATTCCCAGTGTGTCCAGCGACTTCTCCCCATCACAAACAGAGGGGACTTAATGGTGTGGGAGTAGTGTGAATGATGAGTGTTTGGGTACAAGGCTGGCAGCTTGGGCTGAGTGAATATGAAATTGAAATGCCACATCATGATGTGGTAGTCTAGATACCTATATATTCCAATGTAAAATCAAATGAGAACTGGACATAAACCAACGCGTTTTGAGGGGGAAGATGTATAAAAACTTGGTAGCAAAAGTTAAAATTTGAACTAGTTATTGAAACTGGCACAAACGTCAACATCTGGGTGATACAGCAACAGTCTTTTAGAAGGCTGATACCTTCTTCCTCCAGCCAGTGCAGATGGGGGACCCCAAGCAGCTGTTTACCCTGCCATTGCCACTGAAGTTTTGACAGTTGTGAACCTAAAAGTGCTCATGTGACTGCTTCTGAGTTCATTAAGCCTAGATGAGATTGAAGCCTTCGAATTACCATAAGAGCCAGAGAATTAGTATTTGCTGGAGGAGAGGCCACCAATGTTAGCCCTTGGAACTACTACAGGTTTTCTTTATCATCTTGCTGTGTTTGTGTACATTTGCTGATAACAATGGCTGCTGCTGCCCATTGTCTAGTATAATACAGTTTATCTAACAAAGATACATCTTTGCCTTCTTGACTGTCCCTACATGAATCCATCTTGATAGTCTATTCACCAGTAGTAGTCTATCTTGGTGTAGTTCCTTGGGGGATTTCTGGTACATCTGGTCGTTGCTGTTAATCTTCTACTTCAAAGCTGTTTTGGCTCTTATGGATAGATGCTTTCACCTAACATTGCAGTTGCTTTAACCACATCTGTTGAACATTTATTGAAGTGTAACATATTCTTTCAATGTGAGCTTTGAATTGGTAACTCGTTCGGCAGCATTGATGCTTCACGCAGTCCTAGGAATAGCACGGCAAAGGTCTTCGATTGCATACTTGCATATAAATCACCAGCTGTGCTGGTTTCTTTTTTTTGTTGGGTGACTGTTTGATCCTCCTCCTGAAACAGTAAAACGTGTCTAGGGCAATTATCACA